>NC_071353.1:90037275-90337275 GCF_943734655.1 Sabethes cyaneus | reverse complement strand
CATGATTCGGACACGATATACAACACGACTTAGGGCTGGCATTTGCGACGAGCTCCCTTAGTAAAGTCACGTGATAGCGACTTGAAACGGCGAGGTGGCAAACGGTGCATGTGTCTCCGTCCCGTAAAACCTGGCAGGCCTTCAAGTACGTTCCAAATCTATCGACCGGCGACCACCGGGCGGGAGTAGGTTCAGATGCTTTTTCCTGATTTACGCTGATCTGGCTCTGAGGTGCAGTTGCCCATCAGGCGCTGCCCCAACCCTCGCATGGTTCTCCCTGTTCCATAGATCGCCATGGGATCATTAAAGCGACTACTTCAAATGGGTTTGGATAGCGGCTTGAAGGGGAACCCTTTAGAATCAAAATGAGTCTTTTAAACAAATTTACAGCAAGTGCAGATACGGTGGAAAACCCGTTCGCGAGGGGAGGCATCCAGCGTTCTCCACCAAGGGTGGAGAAGGATGCAACCCGAAGTGCTAGTGTGGGTGGCAAGAGCAGCGGTACGCCTGCCACGCCAGACACAGCGATGAACGGCCCATCGCTAATCAAGGCGATGGGAAAGAATAGGGAGGAACTACCCAAAGTGGTAGCCGCGTCACAGCAGCTCGATTTAATCATCGAGTTCACGTCAGGTCGCGGCAATTTCTCCAAGGACTTGAAGCAGAGCTTGCTCATGCTTCGGAGAACCTTGTGTGCTGCGACCAAAGTGCATAACGTCCTCGTGGCGCATGTAGGAGACGTGAAGACCGTGAAGGCGTCGAAGTCGGTACAAACGGATGCCTGCTCGTTGACGGCGTGTCGCAACGTGGCCCTGGAAGCCACGGAGAGCGCTACCAACAGCGGTAAGGCATCTGCTAAGCGTCTGAGACAGTCCCCGGGGGATGGCACCCCTGGTGGACCAAAAAAACGCCTGATCGGAAAAGCCCTCAGGCTAGCGAGTTGATGGAGCCAACCGACCAAGCAGCGGGAAACACCAAGACGGGTGGCCCGTGGATCGAGGTCACGGCCAAGAGGAAGTTTTCGTTTTATTCGTTTTATTCGTCAAGCATTTGTAGACTACATACAATAATGTTATTACAATGTTTACTTATATACTATACATTATTTCTATGGCTAAGTCGTAGTTTCATTTGGATTCTGGACATAGTGATATCAATTCTTTCGCAGTTTTGATTATAAAGGAGCATAATTTTATTGACTGGTCCATTTTTCGCATAATTGGTCTTATATGATTTTTCCAAAAATATTTTTCTAGTTCTAAGGTTACGACTCGGCACATAAAAGTTTAATTGAGCAAGCAAATCTGCGGACTGGATGCGTTGAGAAATAATGTCATTGATAAAGTAAAGCATTGCTTGTTCGCGACGTTCTTTAAGTGTTTGTATATGGATGAGCATGCAGCGCGCTTCATAAGATGGTAATGGAAATACTGTCCAGTTAAGTTTTCGAAGCGCGTATAGTAGAAATTGTTTCTGAACAGATTCAATGCGTCCTTCGTGTAACGCAGTCTGTGGGTGCCATACAATATTGCAATATTCCAGAATAGGTCTTACATATGTAATGTATAAAAGTTTTATTGTGTATGGATCTTTGAAATTATGACTGAAGCGTTTGATAAAGCCCAGCATTCTATTTGCTTTGTTAATAATGGTATTGTAATGTTCTGTAAATGTTAGTTTTGAGTCTAAGATTACTCCTAGATCCCTTACAATTTTACATTTTGGTACAATATTGTTTCCTAAGTATATGTCAATAGAGGGAGTTTGAATTTTCCTGCTAAATGCTATTGAGTTACATTTTTTTACATTGAGGTTTAGTAAAGATTTGTTGCACCAAGTGTTGAATACATTGACTTCATTCTGAAATACTGCGACGTCATGGGCATTTTTTATTTCCATATATATTTTCATGTCGTCTGCATATACAAGTACTTTTGAGTGGTTAAGTATATAGGAAATGTCATTTACGTGCAAAATGAAAAGAAGTGGCCCTAAGTGGGAGCCTTGGGGAACCCCAGAGGTGACTTGAATAGGGTCCGAGAGGGCATTTTGAAAGCGAACAATTTGTTTACGTTCCGTTAAATATGATTGAAGCCATTTCAAGAGCTTCGGTTCTATTCCAATTTTGCCTAATTTGAAGATTAATAATGGTATGTCTATTCTGTCAAATGCCTTACTAAAGTCCGTGTAAATAGCTTCTACGTGGTTGCCACTGTCCATTGCATTAAGAGTAAAAGTTACAAATTCCAGAAGATTTGAGGCAGTAGAGCGGCCTTTAAAAAAGCCGTGTTGCTGACTTGTAATTTTGTGTTTTACTTGTTGAAAATTTTTTTCATTTATAATTGATTCAAATAGTTTAGGAATGCAAGAGATAATGGCAATTCCACGGTAGTTTCGGATGTCTGATTTTGTTCCTGATTTGAAAATAGGGACTAAATACGAAGATTTCCATATTTTCGGGAATTTTCCATTTTTCAGAGACATGTTAAATAGGCGTTGTAATGGTGTAGCAAGTTCTTCGGCCAGGTTTTTGAGAAATATGGGTGCTATTCCGTCAGGCCCCGGCCCTTTTGACGCATTCAAGCCTTTGAGTGCTTTAAATACGTCAATTTCTGATAGTTGAGAGACAGATATGTCGTTAGAAAATTCGGGGATAAATGAGAAATATTCCTGGTCGCGGTCTTCTTCGGTGAATGTTGTATATACTTCTTGAAAGAAATTTGCGAAAAGGTTGCAGATTTCATGAGCATTATTTCCAATAAGCCCGTCAAGTTTCATTTGGGATGGGAAATTACTGCTTTTCAATTTAGTATTTACATAGTTAAAGAAATTTTTTGGGCATGATTTGACTTCATTTTCGACTTTACTATTACATTCTTCATACGCGATTTTAGAGGCCGAGTTGAGTTCTTCGCAAATATTGAGATAATTATTCGAGTTAATGGTATTGTTTTCATTTTTGAATTTTTTGTGTGCTTTTTGTTTTCTATTTTTAAGATTTTTTAGATGTGAGTTGAACCACACAGGCCATTTACTATGTTGACTTCGTCTTCTTCTTTTCATTGGTACAGTTTCGTGCAAAAGGCACTTCAAGAAAAGGATGAATTTTTCTGCTTCATAGTCGACATTTCCTTCAGTACAAAACACATGTTGCCATTCTGTTGTACATAGTCTACGCTTAATTTCTATAAAATTTGCTTTGTTATATTCCGGCACTTCTTCATATTCCAAGTCAGTAGGGTAAGAGCTATTGTGTGTGAAAATTGAGTATTCGATTGCTGTGTGAAATGCTTCATTCTTCCATAAAGGAGATAGTGAAGCATTTACAGCAAAGTCGTCTGTGCAGTTTGTAAAAAGTAAGTCCAAATAAACATTTTGACTATTTTTGACTGAATTTATTTGATGCAGGCCAAATTGTGAAATTTTGTCAAAAATGTAATGCAATGTTTCATTTTCGCCTACTACTGGAAGCAAAATGGATTCATTGTCAGTGTCTACAATGAAGTCCACATTGCGCTGATTGAAGTCGCCGTAAATATGTAGTTTTACTTCGGGTTCCATATTTGAAATAATGTTTTCTACTGCTTCGAAAAATAGTTCATAAGACTGTTTATTAGCATGTTCGGGAGGAAAGTACACGGCTGAAAAAATGTGTACTTCGTCGTATATGGTTGCTTTGGCCCATATATTTTCAAATTCGATGTGCTTCGATGTGAAGAAAAGAGGAAGCTCCACCAAAAAGAAAGCTTCACCTAAACCGACAGGGAAGCGAGCGAAGAAGGGCGACGCTCTTATCCTGAAAACCGACGGGTCGAAATACTCGGAGGTTCTGAAGGCCATGAGAGGAGATGCCCTACTCAAGGAACTGGGCGCGGACGTGCGGAGCATCCGCCGCTCACGCACGGGCGAAATGATCCTTGAGTTGAAGAAGGACGCCACCAAGAAGAGTTCCGCATACAAGTCGATAGCGGAAGGAGTGCTCGGGGAGGGAGTGCAGGTACGTGCTCTCACACCAGAAATGACTCTCCAGCTTAAAAACCTGGATGAGATCACCGATGTGTGTGAGGTCGTACAGGCCCTATAAGAGCAAAGTGGAGTGGTGGTGCCAACCGAGGCGGTTCGCCTGCGTTAGGGTCCTGTCGGGACCCAGGTAGCCACCATACGACTTCCGCTGGCGGACGGAAACGAAGCCCTGAAAGCTGCTAGGCTAAAAGTGGGGTGGTCGGTATGCCCACTAAGCGTGCTGAAGCAATCGGAGGCTTGCTTCCGATGCTTCGAGCACGGGCATAAGGCCTGGAACTGCAAAGGGCCAGATAGGAGCCAATTGTGTAGGAGATGTGGCAGGGCTGGCCCTAAAGCAAGGGACTGCGCGGAGCCTCCCCAGTGCTTGATCTGTACCGGTAAAAGGGACGCAAAGGACGTAACTGGAGGTCCAAGGTGCCTGGCTGGTGTGCCGGCGACCAAGCCACGATCATAGTGCAAGTGACACAACTCAACCTGAACCATTGCAGCACGGCTCAGCAGCTGTTACACCAAGCAGTTTCCGAGTCGGCAACGGACGTTGCCATCATCTCGGACCCATATCGCGTCCCTGCCGGAAACGGCAACTGGGTGTCGGATGGGTTCGGGACGGCGGCTATATGGACGACAAGCAGGTTCCCGGTTCAAGAGGTTGTGTCAACCGCAGGCGAGGGATTTGCGGTTGCCAAAGTGGGTGGAGTGTTCTACTGCAGCTGTTATGCTCCGCCGAGATGGTCTATCGAGCAGTTTACGCGGATGGTAGACCGAGTATCAGTTGTGCTGACTGGTCTAAGGCCGGTGGTTGTGGCGGGCGACTTCAACGCTTGGGCGGTAGAGTGGGGAAGTCGTCGCACGAACCATAGGGGTCGGATTCTGCTTGAGGCTCTGGCAAAGCTCAACGTAGATTTGGCCAACGTCGGCACCACAAGTACCTTCAGTAGGAACGGTGTCTATCATCGACGTGACATTCGGCAGTCCTGGTCTGATAGGAGACTGGAGGGTAGACAATGGCTACACTCACAGTGACCATCAGGCGGTGTCGGCCAGATAACGAGGCGGCAGGTGGCGAGTAGAGCCAACACTCCAACCACCCGTGAGAGAGCGCGGTGATCGCGGTATGCCCGATCCGAACGCTGATCATTTGATTGAGGTACTGTCGCGATCGTGTGACGCTACCATGCCTAGGAAAGGTCGACCTAGGTATGGCAGGTCACCGGCTTACTGGTGGACAGATGAAATTGCGGAACTCCGCGGAGCCTGCTTTCGTGCGAGGAGAATTATGCAAAGAGCTCATTCGGACGAAGGCAGGGTTGAATGTCGAGTAGCACTTGTTGCTGCACGCGCAGCGCTTAAGAGTGGGATAATAGCTAGTAAACGAGCCTGCTTTGAAAGGTTATGTGCTAGTGCCAATGCGAATCCGTGGGGTGATGCCTACAGGGTCGTAATGGCAAAGACCAAGGGCATGATGGCGCCCGCAGAGCAATCGCCAGAGATGCTGGAGCGGATCAACGAGGGCCTCTTTCCGCGCCACGAGCCAAGGCCCTGGCCCCAGGCCGCTGAGTCGTCCCACGGCCGACGTTCCAGTATCTCAGACCATAGCGTAGGATGGTCGGTCTCCGTGCCGAACATCCAAAGTAACGTGGGCGACGGCGGTTTGGAGGTCGGGGAGGAAGTAACGGTTACGAACGAGGAACTCATTGAGATCGCTAAATCCCTAAAGGTGAGCAAGGCACCGGGACCAGACGGAATCCCGAATATGTCCATTAGAGCGGCTATTCTGGAGGCTCCCGAATTATTCGGGGCAGTAATGAGTAGATGCCTGGAAGCTGGCAACTTTCCGGACAGATGGAAGCGACAGAATCTGGTCCTATTGCCGAAGCCGGGAAAACCTCCGGGTGTCCCCTCGTCATATAGGCCGATCTGCTCGATACTGCCGGCAAGGTGTTGGAAGGGTTATCCTTAACAGACTCGTTCAGTACACGGAGGGTACAAACGGTCTGTCAAGGAACCAATTCGGCTTCCGAAAAGGCAAACCTACGGTGGATGCCATCTTGTCTGTCACTAAGACAGCCGTGGTGGCAATCCAGCCCAAGAGGACAGGTATTCGTTATTGCGCAGTTGTCACGCTCGACGTGAGAAATGCGTTTAATAGCGCTAGCTGGGACTCCATAGCCAACTCGCTTCGGAACGTCCATGTGCCGGTGTCGCTGTACAGAATTCTGGAAAATTATTTCCAGAATCGTGTGCTATGCTACAACACGGAGGAGGGTCGGAAATGCGTTCCAATCACCGCAGGGGTTCCGCAAGGTTCCATACTGGGCCCGGTGTTGTGGAACGTCATGTATGACGAGGTGTTGAAGCTAAAGTTCCCGGTAGGGGTGGGGATTGTCGGCTTTACGAATGACATCACCCTGGAAGTCTATGGTGAATCTATCAGAGAGGTAGAGTTGACGGCTGCCCACTCTATAAGCATTGTTGAAGATTGGATGCGATCCAGGAAACTGGAGCTAGCGCATCATAAAACGGAGGTTATCGTGGTGAACAACCGCAAGTCAATACAGCAAGCAAAGATCAGCGTCGAGGACTGCACTATTTCGTCAACGCGGTCCTGAAAACTTCTGGGAGTCATGGTCGACGACAAGCTCAAGTTCGGGAGCCACGTCAACTATGCCTGCAAGAAGGCTTCCACAGCTATTTCGGCATTGTCTCGTATGATGTCTAATAGCTCTGCGGTATATGGCAGCAAGCGAAGGCTATTAGCCAACGTGGTCCAGTCTATACTTAGGTATGGCGGACCGGTGTGGTCATCGGCGTTAGGTACCAAAAGCTATCTAGCCAAGCTGGAAAGCACCTATCGTCTCATGTGCTTGAGAGTGGCGAGTGCGTATCGCACAGTTTCACATGACGCAATCTGCGTCTTAGCGGGTATGATGCCTATTGGTATCATCATCAGCGAGGACGTAGAGTGCTTCAACCAACGTGGAACTAGAGGCATACGGAGTACCACAAGATCGGCCTCGATGATCACATGGCAGCGGGCATGGTCTGATTCCACAAAAGGCCGGTGGACACATAGACTTATTCCGGAACTATCCGGATGGGTCAACAGGCGCCATGGCGATGTCAGCTTCCACCTGACACAAATTCTGTCAGGGCATGGTTGTTTTAGACAGTATCTGCACAAGTTTGGGCATGCGGAGTCCCCCAAGTGTCCCGAATGCGCGGACGTTGAGAAAACTGCAGAACATGCTTTCTTTATATGCCCTCGTTTCGCGGGCGTGAGAAGCAACATGATCGCAGTTAGCGGACAGGACACTACTCCGGATAACTTAGTCCAAAGGATGTGTTCTAGCTCGGACGTCTGAGGTGCGGTCAATGCGGCTGCTACCCAGATCGTACTTGAGCTACAAAACCGCTGGAAAGCCGATCAACGGCGAATAAACAGCCTAACTACCATAGTCCAGTAGTTATCTAAGAGTGTGTTTTAAGCACAATAGCCCCTCCCTGAAGTAATACCGATATGGTGATTCCAGGGGGGATCGAGGCTGGAGACTCGAGTAGGGTTTTAGTGGGTCTGGATCCTCACGCCCCAGTAGGGGAGTCGGGATACCAAACCCCACTCCCTGAGTTGTCTTCTCAGGTGTCTGATAGCAGATTTCCCTACTCGTTAAAAAAAAAGCGTTAGCCACCTTCTTGATACTGGGTTCGCCATAGAGCTGTGCGAGTTCATGGTTCATCCTCCGCCTCCATACTCCGTTCTCCAATACGCCGCCGAAGATCGTTCTTAGCACTCGTCGTTCGAAAACTCCGAGCACTCGCAGGTCCTCCTCGAGTATTGTCGATGTTTCATGCCCGTAGAGAACAACCGGTCTAATAAGCGTCTTGTACAGGGTGCACTTTATACGGGGACTTAGTCTGCTCGACCGCAATTGCTCGTGGAGCCCATAGTAAGCACGACTTCCGCTGATAATACGCCTCCGAATCTCACGGCTGGTATCATTGTCCGCCGTTACCAGTGAGCCAAGGTAGACAAATTCATCGACTACCTCAAACTCATCGCCGTCGATCAATATACTACCGCCCAAGCGGTGTCGTTCGGCCTCGGTTCCGCTGGCCAGCATGTACTTTGTTTTAGACGTATTTCCCTTTAACCCAATCTTTTCTGCTTCGCGCTTTAGTCTGGAGTACTGTCAGTCACCGCCACAGATGTTCTGCCGATAATATCCATGTCATAGGCAAAGCAGACGAATTGACTAGATTTATTGAATATCGTGCCCGCGTGTTGATATCCGTTCGGTTCATAATACCTTGTAGCGCTATGTTGAACAGCAGGCATGAAAGACCATCACCTTGACGAAGCCCTCTGTGTGATTCGAATGAACTTGACAATCCACCCGAAATCCGAACACAGCACTGTGTACCATCCATCGTAGATTTAATCAGTTTGATGAGCTTCCTGGGGAAGCTGTTCTCGTCCATAATTTTCAATAGCTCTTTCCGGTCGATGGTATCATATGCGACTTTGAAGTCAACGAATAAATGATGCGTGGGAACTCTGTATTAACGGCCCTTTTGGAGGATTTGCCGCAGTGTGAATATTTGATCCGTTGTAGACCGACTGATAAGTTCCCACAAATCTATTCGCAATTGGTGATAGACGGCGGAGAATGATTTGGGGCTGCACTTTATAGGCGGCATTGAGAACGGTGATCGCTCGATAGTTCTCACAGTCCAACTTGTCGCCCTTTTTATAGATCGGGCAGGTAACCTCATCTTTCCACTCCTCCGGTAGCTGTTCCGTATCCCAAATTCTAACAATTAGTCGGTGCAGACAAACGGCCAGCTTTTCTGGACCCGTTTTAATAAGCACCGCTCCGATGCTATCTTTTCCAGCTGACTTGTTGTTCTTTAGCTGCATGATGGCCTCCTTAACTTTGCCTATCGTTGGGGCTGGCACCTCTTCCCCGTTTGTTGCACCGTCGAAATCGCTTTCCCCGCCGCCATGGTTCTCCGCCTGGGCGCCATTCAGGTGTTCGTCGAAGTGCTGCTTCCACCTATCGGTCACCTCACGATCGTCCGTCAGAATACTGCCAGTCTTATTCCGACACATTTCGGCTTGCGGCACAAAGCCTTTGCGGGATCCGTTCAGTGTCTGGTAGAACTTCACGTTTCTTGAGAACGATGCAGCCGCTCCAACTCTGCATATTCCTGCTCTTCCAGGTAGCACTTTTTCTCCCGAAAGATTTGGTTTCGCTGCATCTTCTTCTGTTTGTGTCTTTCCACGTTCTGACGTGTGGCACTGCGCATCTTGGCCGCCCGCGCAGCGTTCTCCTCATCCATCACCCTCCTACATTCATCGCCAACCAATCGTTCTGCTGATTCCGGGCCACATGCCCGATAGAGCTCTCCGCTACACTGCTGATGGCTGTTTTGATAGTGTTCCAACAGTCCTCGAGAGTGGTTTCGTCCAACTCGTCCTCTTCCGGCAGCGCAGCTTTGAGTGAATGCGCGTAGTTTGCGGCGACGTCTGGCTGCTTCGGCTGCGCGATATCTAACCGAGTCTGGCGTCGGTACCGAATGTTATTCACAACGTAAAGACCATCACTAGGTAGTGGTCCGAGTCAACGTTAGCGCTTCGATAGGATCTGACGTCGATAATGTCTGAGAAGTGCCGACTGTCGATCAAAACGCGATCGATCGAATGTTGAACTATTGAAAAATTTAAAATAATGAACCTACATTTTACCACAATTCTCGCTTTGTGATTGGTTGGAAGATTCTTAACGATGATCTAAACCTATACCAATTTGATATCAGGCTTGGGAAGTAAGCCAAAACAAGTGACCAAGTTTCCACATTTTAACAAAATTTCTTAACACCGCGATTTAACCTAGATCATTTTGATGTCATTGCTTGGGAAGTACGCCAGAAAGAGTGACAAAGCCCCCTCCCCAGTAAACGTTTTCATATGCATATCAGAGCAATAAATGAGTTATATGTACCTATATATACCCTGAAAAATCGTATCTGATGCACAAAACTAGCATATGCGTACTAATTTGGAGGCCATATACGTACTACAAAATATACGTTAACAATTCAACTTTATAAGTCTTTGTATGCGATAAGATCCGACTCAAAGCGACTAGTTTTATTATGCTATACAATTCTGTACTGAAAGTCGTAGGTCAATCACTTGCTATCGTCAAATACGACTGACTATAAACTTATGTGCGTTTCATTAGACTATATTTACGCTACTGAATTTATTACAAGTCAATAACGATCATTTTCGTACATTGATATACGAGTTGGTGTTTGCTGGGTCGTACCAACAGATTTCTTACGAACGCGGTTAAATCTAGTCCAATTTGATGTCTGTGTTAGGGAAGTGTGCCAGAAAAAATGACACAAGTTCGTCGTCCTAACAGATCGCAAATTCTTTACTGCGAGAATGTGCTGCAGCTGTAGTGTTCGGTTATAATATGACTCTGTATGAATATGCATGCTTGCCGTTTCATTAGAAGTGTAGTGAAAAGGTGTGCTGTTGATAAAATAGGATTGAATTGGAAAAATCCCTTCAACGTGGGAAACCATGGGTAATAAAACAATCTTTGATTTCTGTATCAGCATCGTTGGCTCGAGCAGCACGTTCCTCACAATCATGTGGATTTCTGTAAGGCCGTTCCCAACGCGCTGTTGTATTTTGTATGGGCTGGTCTTATACAACTAGAACTAAAACTGGTCATTCGTAATGCGACGTTGCAGTTCTACTTTTCGAGCTCTTTTTTGGAACGAATTTACAACTGCTCGACAGTTCTGTTTTACTTTTGACCGAATCTGAAACACGGATATAACTCTGTTTTAAATATTTTTGTCAGTACATGTGCGACATGTCATCCCAAATGACAGGTTAAGTATTGTTAAAAAGTGAAAATAACAAAAATGTTTTGAAACTTTAATTTAGTTTTCAGAACTTCCTGTTATTTTTTGTATGGCAGTCTTTGTTAACCCACGGAAATATGAAGTTCTTTCGCACATTATTTACATAACTTTGGAGCATCACATTGCATTAAGGGGGGACCCTACTCTGGAAGGTCGAAAAATAATAAATTTTCGTAAATTTTTTTCGGATACTGGAATTGAAGTTAGGTATTGGGGTATTTTGGTTATTGGTTAGGGAATATTTGAAAATATGTCTCGTATTTTTTGGATACCCGAATAGTAATTATTATGCTGGTGGCAGCTGGGCGCGTGGATGCTCTCTAGAAAACTGTTCCTTGCTGGCGGTACGTGCCGGGAACCGACGGAGTATCGGATAACGGATTTCAAGAATGATTTGGAAGCTTTAGATCAATACCTAAATTGTTACGTAGCGGTTTTTGAAAACTCGAAAAATTACCAAAATGGCGGCCATTTTTCAAAAAGAAAGCTGTTTTTTCATCAAAAATCGCAGATTAAGAGCCCATAAAAAATTGAAAAATTGAGATATCAATAAACGGCTAAGTAACAATTTAGATAATTCATTTTTACATGCTGAAAAAAAATTTCAGCTGAATCGGACCACCAGATTCTGAGATACACATACCGCCAGCTGAAAAAACATGGTTTCGAGAAAAACGCGATTAAAGTTTCGTACAGCAAAGCTCTTCCCTTGAGGTGACCCCGCAGTTTTCACCGTAACTTTTCAACTAGTTCAGATAACAGAAAATCCTTTTGGCATGACATTTCTGAAGGTATAAGGCTCTCGAAAATTTAAAAATATAAAATTCGATTTTTTCGAGTAGGGTCCCCCCTTCTTAAGGTGAAATGAGTCGTTATTGTAAATTTCAAAAGCAGTTTCTTTGTTTGAAATACAAATTCAGTTCATGAAAATATATTCACTGTGTTCTGATTGACAAGAAGAATGCAATGAATACATTTTAGAAAACAGAGCCCCTGTTTTGGACCGAAAAACTGCTTCCGAAATTGAGCTTTCTGAGGAAAAATTAATGACTGCTCATATCCCGTTAATATTGCAAGGCAAGTCTTGCTGTGAATCACTTTATTGGGTTTTTCTTTTACAGACAGTGAATTTTTGACCGGTCTCTGTACACTAGCAGTGTTCTGTGGAGTCTACCGAATATAGAGCTTGGATCGTTTACTGACCGCACAACCGAGATATCAAAAAAGCAAAGTCTTGGGCTTTAAGGTCTTTCTAAGACTTGACCCTTCTCTATCGACAGACTTGCGGCCGGCTGTTAGAGTACAGGACAGTTACGGGGCTAGTGCAAAAATCCTACAAATTCTATCTAGCAGCACCGCCTAGCCGAGATTCAAACATACGATGATTGGCTTGTTAGACCAGTATCGTACCTCGAAGTGAACTGGGTGGTAACCGAGACATCGATTTTGTACATAACCTTTTTACCTTTGTTATACTATATAACAAAGGTTTAGAAATTGGTCGAAAAACACGAAACTGATCTGAGGCCCGGAGGGCCGAATCACATATACCAATCGATAGAGCTCGACGAACTGAGCAATGTCTGTGTGTGTGTGTATGTATGTATGTGTGTATGTGTGTTCGCTCCGAATTTTCTATCGCCTGTTACTCGGAGGTGGCTGAACCGATTCGACCGCTATTACTTTTGTTTGAAAGGTATTATTGCCTAGTATATCATTATTAAATGGTTTCGTGGTCTGACTTTTCGTTTGAAAGTTATAAGCAAAAATGTGAAAACTACGTGACACGGTTTTCTCCGGAACCACGTAACCAATTTTAACGATATTAGTACCAAACGAAAGCTCTTACTATTACTAAACAATTTGCTAAGTTTTATTGAAAACGGACAAGCAGTTTAAAAGTTAGCCTTGAAAAACTTGTTTTGACTAGGTACAAATGAACGCCTGTTTCTCAGAGATGGCCAAACCGATTTACACGCTATTAGTTTCATTTGGCAGGTAATATAGCCGGATATCACTATTGAATGGTTTTCTGATTGGGCGTTGAATTTGAAAGTTATGAGCAATCGAATACACCACACCAAAATTAACAATACTTTATAATGATTTTAACCAAGATAATTTACCTAATTTCAATTATTTTAATACCAAACGAGAGGTTTTCACACTACAAATATATATGCAAAATTACATAAGAATTGGTTTTATCGGTCAAAAGATATTAACCCTCGAACACTCGCGCCAACATTTATAACACGGTTACTTGCGCGCACAATAGCCCAAAACCAAAGAAAATGTGCGCACTAGAGTTTTGACTAGGAAAACTTGGTTTTAAGTTTATCGAACCTTTGGAAGAGTTTCATAAAATTGAAAGCTCTATCGTCTGGTAGAATTTGAATTTTGATTAATCCCCCTAAAAGTGAAATAAAAAAATTATTTTCCTTCAGTTTCAATACAATACATTGATGTGTTCTGCAAACTTTTAGACCATATTATTACAAGAAATTTTGCTGAAGACAGTAATCTTCTATCTCTTCAGTGAAGGTAGAAAAATCTTATTTATGGTACATGAATTTGTAAAATCAGTTTTTCTATTCTAACTCTTATTGTGATTGTTGTATGACTTTTTCATGTATTACAAAGTTGTACAAATAATAAAAATACACAACTTTGCTGAACATAGTATACCTCTATGTTTGCTTGTTTAGGAGCTGTAGAACTTCAATTGTAAAAAATAACCTGATTTTGACCCCGAATTACTCGATTACCAACAGACGGATACATCTTAAACATTTTACATTTGCTGGTAGAGAAAATTACAGTTGGGGTCAATTGCGGTACACCTCGCATGCTACTTGCTTCGTTTCTGTGATGTCGGTTTATGCTAATCTTGTTTCCTAACAATTTAAAGTATTAATGCATTGAATAATTCTGACATTTTGCTCATAACAAGTTTACTGAAGAATATACTTTAGTATATACGTAATATACGATTTGTAACTTTATAACAATATGGCATTCAAAAACCTACACATGTTGTACAAAATGCAACAGCGTGAGTAACCGAAAGTTAACATAAATTGATGAAATTTATTCAAGAAAACTTTATTGATGTGAATCAAATAGAATGGCATTACAGGAAATTATGCATAGTTCAAAAACTTATAAACTAGACCTTTACTACGCAATGCATATGTTAAAGAATAATATTTCATCTTACAACTTACTTTCACTTGGACTTACCCTCATTAGTAACAACTTACTCAGCAATTTCATGAGAAAAGGAACAATCAAAATTTATAAGTGCTTCTATTTGGTTCAAATTTTGTAAACTTATTCAATTTCCAAAAATTTCATGTAAGCCAAACGTGTCGATTTCTATCTCAAATAGCAAGTAAGATCGTATAACAAAGGTTCCTTTCACCACTAGGTGGATTAAATCAGGTTTTTATCTCGTTGCTAGTAACTTGTATTGACATCTGTTAACTTTGTACCGGATATTTTGTGATTATTTAAAGTAAAACAGCTTATATCGTACTGCTTACTTGTGTTTAGTGGACTATTTCTGATACCGTAATCAAATATTGTGAAGTTTTGGTGATTCATCTACCTGTGCCCGTAATCGGAGAAGTTTTTATTTTTGCAATCTACATTGTGCTGAGTGCTATATATCGCCATTGTTCTGTTTTGCGACGAGCGACCTTCGTTAAATATTGCTGCTGCTTGCTAATCAATACAAGATGGATAAAACACTGTGCGGAGAATGCAAATTGGCTATAAACGATCTTGAACCCATCTGTTGCGGTTTTTGCGATACGTGTTATCACATTAATCAGCAATGCTGCGGGATAAATAGCCGTTTGTGCAAAGAATTCCTTGTACAAGGAAAAATAATGTACATATGCCCGACGTGCAGAATAATGTTAAACGACCGCTCCGTTTCTGCTTACGTTGCCGATTTACAGAAAACCCAAACCTCTCTACCGCAAAATCTGAATGATTTGCCTGTGCAGGTTCATAAAATTTTAGAGGTCGTGGATGGACTAAGCAAGAAAATCGATAGCTTGCCATGTAAACCGATTATTGATGTCGCCGTTCCCGATACCCCTACGGCTATTCCCGCTACGCCTATTTGGCCAATAAAAAATGCAAAACGTCGCCGAATGGAGCCTATTGACATTACATCAGATCGTGGTTTGAACAATATTGACTCAAGTGATTTATCCGTGCCATCTATTGTCTCAGTAGCTCCACAGAATCGCTTTTGGTTGTACTTGTCGGGACTGAACCCGCAACTTATCGACAATGATATACAAAAAATCATCTCGCGCTGCTTGAATACTACTGAGCCTGTTACAGCTATTCGGCTCGTTCGCAGAGGAACGGATGTTTCCAATCTTTCATATGTTTCGTATAAAATCGGCCTTGATCCAGATCTGAAAAATGCCGCCCTTGATCCAGCTTCGTGGCCGACTGGCATGTTGTTTCGGGAATTCGTCAATTTACCAAAAAACTAGTTGATATTCTTCACGAGCCTACTGTCGGATGCTACCACTCGCTGTCATCGTTTAATTTTTCTGCTGCTGCCATTCCGGACTCGGGACACACTTTACCAGGCATTATGGAAGCCCCAACCTCCTCCGACACAGTCGTGCTTCCTGCTGAAACTCGCCATCGTGATCGTCCCGGTCCTGTTGTCGGAGTGTGGGATGGGGTCTTCCAGCCTGTAATTCCAGGCATGTATAACAAAAATTCTGAACTGTCGGTACCTGATTACTCTCCCCGTTCTAGTACTTCGGTTTCCCGCTTCCCCGCTCAGCAGCCCACGTGTAATGCTAACAACATGAATGAAATTTTCTACTTCTACCAGAACGTAAGGAGCATACGAACGAAAATTGACGATATATTCCAGACAACGTCTGAATGCAGCTACGACATTATCATACTGACTGAGACCGGGTTGGATGATCGCATCAACTCACAGCAAATTTTTGGATCATCATTCAACGTATTTCGTTGTGATCGGAATCGTCTTAATAGTGACAAGACCAGCTTCGGAGGCGTTTTGATCGCTGTCGCAAGTAATCATCGCAGCGCTATTGTTGAAACTGTCAATGGTCGTTGCCTAGAGCAAGTGTGCGTTCGTGCCACTGTACGTGGTACAAAATTGTTGATTTGTGGCGTTTATATTCCACCTGACAAATCTCAACTGGTTGGTGTCGTCGATATGCATATTGCCTCGCTTTTGGAACTGTACGGCAATAGGTCGGCAAGAGAAGAAGTTATTTTAGTTTGCGGGGATTATAACCAGCCTCGCATTAATTGGAACAATTGCTCCGATGGTATGCAGCAAACCAACTCAACACAACTGTCTGCTGCTGCTGTGGCGCTAGTGGATGACATGGATTTTCTTAATCTTCGCCAGGCAAACGATCAACGCAATCATCAAGGCCGTATGCTGGATTTGGTTTTCTGTACTTCGGAACGACAATGTGTAACAGACACTTGCGTTGCTCCTCTAGTATCGCCCATCGACCCGTATCATCCTCCATTAGCTATTACACTGACTACTGACGGCAATATTGACGCCAACTCTGCTTGGCAATGTGCAACAATCGAAAACAGAGCTTTGAATTACCGTAAAATAAATTTTGCAGCTTTTACGGATTATTTGACAAGCGTAAATTGGGCAATTTTGATTGAACAAAATAATGTTGACGATATGGCTAAACTGTTTTGCGATACTTTGTACCAGTGGTTAGATACAAATTTGCCGTTATTGAAGGCGCCCATTTCCCCTCCATGGACAACCCCGTATCTGTGTCCGTTGAAGCGTAGGCGCAATTTTTGGCAACGTAAATATCGTCGCTGGAAAACCATTGCAACAAAGTGCAGGTTCAAGCAATTCAGTGATAAATATAGGCGAATGAATGCTTCGCTATACAAAAGATATGTCATGCGGGTTCAAGCAGATCTACGTGTGAAACCAAAGAAATTTTGGAACTTTGTAAACTCCAAACGAAAATGTGCATCAGTTCCTGGTAATGTTTATCTTGATGACACTGAGTCTAAGTCAAATTCGGACTCGTGTGAATTATTTGCCCGCTTTTTTGCCTCTGTCTTCGCCGACAGTTCTGCATCGGGACTGGAATCTGAAATAGCTTCGCTGTCTGTTCCTGCCAATTTAGTCGACTTAAGCACATTTCATATAACTGCGGATATGATCCTAACTGCTGCAAAAAATTGCCTAACTGCTGCAAAAAATTGAAACGCTCGTTTTCTCCGGGCCCGGATGGGATTCCATCTGTCGTCATCGGTAAATGTGTTAAAGTTTTGGCTGAACCTTTGCGTTGTATTTTCAACAAATCATTCGACCAAGGTAAATTCCCTGCAATATGGAAGGAATCTTTCATGTTTCCAGTATTCAAAAGTGGCGATCGTCGGAACGTGAGGAACTATCGTGGCAATACGAGTCTCTCTGCCACCTCAAAGCTATTTGAAATTATAGTAAGCACCTTTATTCTGTCTCGTACGAAAAATTATTTTTCCACTGATCAACATGGATTTATGCCTGGGCGATCTGCTGGCACGAACCTTCTTAAATTTACGTCAACATGCATTTCGCACATGGAACAAAAGGCTCAAGTCGATGCAATCTATACAGATTTGAAAGCGGCGTTCGATCGTATAGACCATGGCATACTATTAAGGAAAATTTCACGACTTGGAGCTTCACAAAAGTTTACTCTATGGCTTGGTTCATACCTGCGTGGCAGAAGTCTGCGTGTGAATCTCAATTCCTGCCATTCGTCACAATTTACAAACAACTCTGGTGTGCCTCAAGGCAGTTTATCTGACTTATAGTCAGATAAACAATAAACAGTAAACAATAAACAATAAACAATAAACAATAAACAATAAACAATAAACAATAAACAATAAACAATAAACAATAAACAATAAACAATAAACAATAAACAATAAACAATAAACAATAAACAATAAACAATAAACAATAAACAATAAACAATAAACAATAAACAATAAACAATAAACAATAAACAATAAACAATAAACAATAAACAATAAACAATAAACAATAAACAATAAACAATAAACAATAAACAATAAACAATAAACAATAAACAATAAACAATAAACAATAAACAATAAACAATAAACAATAAACAATAAACAATAAACAATAAACAATAAACAATAAACAATAAACAATAAACAATAAACAATAAACAATAAACAATAAACAATAAACAATAAACAATAAACAATAAACAATAAACAATAAACAATAAACAATAAACAATAAACAATAAACAATAAACAATAAACAATAAACAATAAACAATAAACAATAAACAATAAACAATAAACAATAAACAATAAACAATAAACAATAAACAATAAACAATAAACAATAAACAATAAACAATAAACAATAAACAATAAACAATAAACAATAAACAATAAACAATAAACAATAAACAATAAACAATAAACAATAAACAATAAACAATAAACAATAAACAATAAACAATAAACAATAAACAATAAACAATAAACAATAAACAATAAACAATAAACAATAAACAATAAACAATAAACAATAAACAATAAACAATAAACAATAAACAATAAACAATAAACAATAAACAATAAACAATAAACAATAAACAATAAACAATAAACAATAAACAATAAACAATAAACAATAAACAATAAACAATAAACAATAAACAATAAACAATAAACAATAAACAATAAACAATAAACAATAAACAATAAACAATAAACAATAAACAATAAACAATAAACAATAAACAATAAACAATAAACAATAAACAATAAACAATAAACAATAAACAATAAACAATAAACAATAAACAATAAACAATAAACAATAAACAATAAACAATAAACAATAAACAATAAACAATAAACAATAAACAATAAACAATAAACAATAAACAATAAACAATAAACAATAAACAATAAACAATAAACAATAAACAATAAACAATAAACAATAAACAATAAACAATAAACAATAAACAATAAACAATAAACAATAAACAATAAACAATAAACAATAAACAATAAACAATAAACAATAAACAATAAACAATAAACAATAAACAATAAACAATAAACAATAAACAATAAACAATAAACAATAAACAATAAACAATAAACAATAAACAATAAACAATAAACAATAAACAATAAACAATAAACAATAAACAATAAACAATAAACAATAAACAATAAACAATAAACAATAAACAATAAACAATAAACAATAAACAATAAACAATAAACAATAAACAATAAACAATAAACAATAAACAATAAACAATAAACAATAAACAATAAACAATAAACAATAAACAATAAACAATAAACAATAAACAATAAACAATAAACAATAAACAATAAACAATAAACAATAAACAATAAACAATAAACAATAAACAATAAACAATAAACAATAAACAATAAACAATAAACAATAAACAATAAACAATAAACAATAAACAATAAACAATAAACAATAAACAATAAACAATAAACAATAAACAATAAACAATAAACAATAAACAATAAACAATAAACAATAAACAATAAACAATAAACAATAAACAATAAACAATAAACAATAAACAATAAACAATAAACAATAAACAATAAACAATAAACAATAAACAATAAACAATAAACAATAAACAATAAACAATAAACAATAAACAATAAACAATAAACAATAAACAATAAACAATAAACAATAAACAATAAACAATAAACAATAAACAATAAACAATAAACAATAAACAATAAACAATAAACAATAAACAATAAACAATAAACAATAAACAATAAACAATAAACAATAAACAATAAACAATAAACAATAAACAATAAACAATAAACAATAAACAATAAACAATAAACAATAAACAATAAACAATAAACAATAAACAATAAACAATAAACAATAAACAATAAACAATAAACAATAAACAATAAACAATAAACAATAAACAATAAACAATAAACAATAAACAATAAACAATAAACAATAAACAATAAACAATAAACAATAAACCCGTATTTAAGAGAGCTTGACCTTACTACTGAACCGATCGGTGTGGAAACTTAGAAAATTTATGTGCACGGGTTTTTGGGGGCCAGGAAAGGTTAGATCAAGCAAATAGAACCAAATTTGGCATGTGGGGGTTTCTGAAACCGTGCCGTGGTGCAGGTCAAATTTTGGACTTGCAAAAACGGAACTGCAACTGCTATCCATGATTGATTATAACGTATGCGATTCCTGAAAGTAAATTGCGTGCAATCTGTCGTTGCAGCTTTAATGAAACAGTCGCTGATATGGGATTGTTAATAATCCAGAAATACTGCCACAAAACTATAAACTGAATAAGTATGGAAAATGCCGCTTTCTGACATTAACTTACAGAAATTGAACTAAGAAACGCTGCATCATCATCGACCAGCTTATTTAATTGCATAACTGGAAAGTGAGATCGCGGGGAAAGTAAAACAAAGTTTATGTTAACACACACATAAAAGTGGGCGTGGGCGCCGAAGTATTTAAAACATGCATTGCGTATGACATGATGCAGTTTTATTTTTGACAGTTGCAAATCATAAAACTGTCGAGCAGTTTATAACATAATTGAAACTTTGCGTTGGGAACGGCCTAAGGTAGCAAAAAAGCAATAGTTTGTGTTCTTGATTTTGTTAAATTATTTCCAAATGCACATGGAAATAACTCTGAAATCTTTTTGACGTAGGACTACGTCTTACGGCAAGTTTTGAGATAGGGTATCATTCTAAAAAATCGAAAAATGCGAGCGTCACGAAAAATGAAAGGTTTTGAGCGCTAATAGCTCAGCGGTTTTCCTATCGATTTTCAATATTCTTACACCAATCGATCGAAAAATCTTCTAAGAATTGACTCAAATAAAGAAAAGTGTGGATTCTTGATGTTGAACTATTGAAAAATTGAAAATAATGAATCTATGTTTTACCAGAATTCTCGCTACGTGATTGGTTGTTGGAAATGACGTCATCAAAGTAGAAACGCGTTTTCACGTTTCGGCTTATAATTCAGTCAATTTTCAATAGATTTCCAAGATATTTACACCAATTGATCAGGAAATCGAATCAGAAATATATACGATATAAGCTATGGGTTAAGCTTCCTTATGATTGTATTTCATTTACGCCCTATAGAATCCGATCGAAAATTGTTGAGCTTCAGCTGTTGCTGCTTCTCACGGATAAGGCAACGAAGACATGCAAATTCACCAAGCGAGGTGTTGGAGCTGGAGCACTCGTTTCGCTGCCGTGAAGGAATATCTGGCTGCTGAAGTTCTGGAATTGGGAGGACATATGCTGCTCGCGACAACGAAACGATCAGAATTATCGTCACTTGCAGCTGGCCATCCGCAACAACGAAGAGTTGAACAAATTGCTGTCCCGTATCACCGTGCTATGAGAAGTGTCTCCGAACATCCAAACTTTTTTGTTGCTGCCCAAGAAGACGGAAAAGAAGGCTTAACTTTCCAACATATCACGTCGCAAAACCGTTCTTTTAAGAACGAAACTTATGTTCATGAAGATTTGAGGAATTTTTGCTCACTGAATTTAATTCTATTTAATTTAGATTGATTCTAATGTACGCTTCTTATCAAATAATTTTAACCGATCACCTCTCGTGGTTTTGTTCGCTTGTTGCTGGTGGTTCATTTCGTTGCTGTGATGGCACGTCTAAACTGTTTTGTTGTTGCCCAAGAAGACGGAAAAGAAGGCTTAAATCTCCAGCATATCACGTCGAAAACCCGTTTTTTAAAGAACGAAACATATGTTCATGAAGATTTGAGGAATTTTCACTCACTGATTTTAATTATATTTAACTTAGATTGATCTGATTGTTCGCTTTTTATCAAATAATTTAACCGATCACCTCTCGCGCTTCTGTTCGCTTGTTGCTGCTGGACGCTGGTTCAGTTGGCCGTCTCGGAAGGTAAGAAGCAGCCAACAAATATACCAGCTCCAAGTAAATGTGTTCGGTCAAGCGTCAAAATAAATGAAACCATGGATTTAATCAAATGAAAGAGTTTTAGTAACATCTTTTGCATCTTAGCAACACAAATTTATCCATCACCAATGCTACAGTAATAATACGTAGCGTAATTTTTCTTTGGCAACAAAAGGCGAACGGCTCACTGGTAACTTTGCTCTTTTGTTCAGACTGGAATTGAAATGCTTTTTTTTTATTTCACGTAGATGATAGAATGAAGAACCATGAAAAATGGATGTGGTCGTTTTTTGTCGCTTGCTCTGGTACATAACACGTGGTAAGCCGGCGAACAGCATTATTCAAATGCTAGCTGAGCTACTGTCAACGTCGTTTGCCAGGGCAAACGAAAGTCACGCTCGACTCGTGCACTTTTGCAGTGTGTGTGCAGTGCAGTGCAGGAGCTGGAGCACTCGTTTCGCTGCCGTGATGAAATATCTGGCTACCGAAGTTCTGGAATTGGCAGGAAATATGCTGCACGCGACAACAAAACGACCAGAAGCATCCCACGTCACTTGCAGCTGGCCACTTGGAGTGGTATTTCATCGTGATTCAGGACCATACACGAACGGTTTCGTTGATCTCATAGCTGCTGAGGCTTTCCGGCTAGACCGTTGCAACAAGCCGTGCTTGGTTTGCGGTTATCGGTATTCCAATTTACTGAACAGAGAATTACGTTAGGTGCGTTAGTGCAAGTTTATTGCAAGCTGGAGTTATGATAATCAAACAATCGGTCCTTTTAAGGGCCACACAACGATTGAAGAGTTTGTTATATTTTCTTGCCCAGTTAATAATACCATAATAACACAGGCAACGAGGGAAAAGTTGAATTTTTCGCCATTGTGGACGACCAAAAAATGACGGAAATAAGTTTTCTGTAATAAGTAATAAGGGCTGGCAAATGAGTGAACATGTGCAAATATATCACCTCTGTTTTCTAACTCCTATCTCTACCTCCACGAGGTGCCGGCTGGGGTACGGTAGCCAAAGTTGCGCACCTGGTGGTACGCAACCTTGGTTGTCGTATGCAGACAGAGAAGGTGGAACACTCGCCGTGTGGTTTCCGGCTACCTAATCATGCAGTTCGGCGCAGGTTTTTCGGAGGGCGCGGCTGCGGGGTGTGGGCACACCGGGAGAGAGTTATTTTCTCAGCTGGCTTAGCACAGAGAGAGAGACTCTAAATCGGTCTGTTTTACACAATCTGCAGTTAGGCCCTTTGGCGGTTGGTGCCGAATTGTACGTTTGGGCAAAAATTGAGCCACGGGACCTGATCCTGCCGGGAGTCGGCAAATCAGGAGCCCCTAAGTCAAGGTCAACTCCGTGCCGATGACTGAATGGCTGGAGGGGTGAAAACATGCCAGTCGCGAACGGAGTGCTTTGGGCATCTTGCCCCTACTGTGCCATGCGGGGCTCTGGTACGGTCGATCTTTGTTGTCCCTTGCGTTTCGTGGGAACAGCATAGTAGTCCTGCCCAATTTCCCTTATGGGTTTTACGCCAAGTGCGTTCTGGCCAATATAATTGGCTTCGCTTACAATTTGCTGTCTGATCTGTGTTGGAGATTGTTTGTGCATATACTCCGCTAGTCAAATAGTTAGGGTCGCACAAATAAATCTTCAACACAAACGGGCAGCAAATTTGTATTTATGCGAAAAACTTTTTAATGGCTCTGTCACCATCGCATTGGTTCAGGAGCCATATTTTCGCAAGGGGTACTTTCATTCGACGGATATTGGAAACCAGAACTTTGCTGCTTTCAGCAAAACTGGTATGACAAATCCTCGTTTGATGCCCAGGGCATGCATATTGTTGCATAGGTCAATAAGTGCATGCCTTATCTCTGAGTTGACTACTCGAGATATTTGTGCAGTCACAGTAGAACTCGTCGTGGATGATGTCCATAGGCGCTATGTCTACTGTTCTGCATACTTACCACACGATGAACCGTCTCCCAGCGACGATTTCAGAAATGTGGTGAGATACTGCCAATCTAATGGGCTTCCGCTCATTGTAGGCAGTGATGCCAATGCCCATCACATCATTTGGGGCAGCTCGGATATCAATCCGAGAGGCTCTGATTTGATGGAATATTTGAGTAGTACCAACCTTGGAATACTCAACTTTGGCAATTGTCCAACTTTCATACGAGCTGGTAGAGAGGAAGTGTTAGATATAACACTCTGCTCTAACAGGATCAGTCATGAGTTGGCACAATGGCATGTTTCAAATGAGACACCAATATCTGATCATTGCTTTATATATTTTGATCATTTGGGTGTCTCCTTGAACGCTGCAACCTTTCGCAATCCGAGATTTTCTGACTGGGAACTCTTTGAGGAGGAACTGGCGACGAAATTTCAAGGATTCGAACCGACGATTGAGTCATCGATCGACTTGGATGTGGCTGTAGATGTCACAACATCTTTTATTGCGGAATCTTTTGAAGTAGCTTGCCCGCTAAAAACTATTAAAACGACTAGAGGAACACCGTGGTGGAACTCTCATCTCGCGGAACTAAAGAAACGATGCAGGAGAGCCTGGAATAGACGTCGGAGGGATGGCGTGGAGCCTTTCAAGCAGGCCCGGAAAGCCTATGCAAAGGCTCTACGGTCTTCAGCACGCACGAGCTGGCACAGGTTCTGCAGCAACGTTTCCAGTTTCGGCGAGGCAAGTCGACTTAATAAAATACTGTCAAAATCGAAAGATTATCAGGTTAATAACATTCGAAGTTCGAACGGTGAATACTGTTCGAATGACAATGAAATCCTGGAATGTCTCTTTTATAGTCACTTTCCGGGCTGTGTGGAACCTGAAGTTCGAAACGATCCAGAAATCGTTTTAGGTGGCTTAGACTCATGGGCTTTTGCTCGGAGACTTGTCACAACTGAAGCGATTGAGTGGGCCGTGAACAGCTTCTCTCCATACAAATCTCCTGGAACAGATGGAATATACCCTATTCTACTGCAGAAAGGATTCAAGTACTTCAAACACATTCTGAGAAGGATGTTTGTGTGTAGTATTGCTATTGGGTACATCCCAACTCAATGGCGTGAAATAACCATTAAGTTCATTCCTAAAGGTGGACGCGCGACATACGAGCAAGCAAAAAGTTTTAGACCAATCAGTCTAACGTCATTCTTGCTTAAATCACTTGAGCGGATTGTTGATCACCACATCCGCGAAACAAGCTTAGTAGAAGTTCCTCTTCATTCAGCACAACATGCTTATCAAAGTGGCAAATCTACAACCACTTTATTACATGATGTGGTGGATAAAATTGAAGTTGCTTTTTCACAAAAGGAATCTTGCTTAGGAACTTTTTTGGATATTGAAGGCGCGTTTGATAACGTATCTTTCGCTTCCATTTTGGAGGCTGCTCGTTATCATAATGTGCCTTCAATAATCATAAAGTGGATAGAACAAATGCTTAGTAACCGATTGCTTTTTTCGTCCTTACGGCAAGCAAGCATTTGGAAGCAAAGTGTTTGTGGATGTCCACAAGGTGGCGTTCTCTCGCCTCTTTTATGGAACCTTGTGGCGGACGGCCTATTGAGGAAACTCAATGGTCTAGGCTATCCGTCATATGGTTTTGCGGATGACTATCTCATCCTAGTAGTTGGAAAGTGCATAAGCACATTATTTGACTTAATGCAGCAGGCACTACGCGTCGTGGAAACGTGGTGCCGAGAAACTGCACTTTCGGTAAATCCGAGCAAAACATCTATCGTCTTATTTTCAAGACGTAGAAATACCAATGGAGCTCGCGCTCTGCGCTTTTACGATTCGGATGTTGATGTTGTGAACGAAGTGAAGTACGTGGGGTTGATTCTCAACTCCAAGCTTGACTGGTCCACAAATATTGACTTCCGAATTAAAAAAGCGTGCATGGCCTTTGGGCAATGTAGACGAGCAATTGGCAACTCTTGGGGGCTTAAACCCAAATACATACACTGGTTATACACGGTCGTTGTCAGACCAATACTGGCGTATGGTTGTCTTGTATGGTGGCAGAGAGGGGAAGTTGTGACTGTCCAGACAAAGCTAAACCATCTTCAAAGGATGTGTTTAATGGCAATGTCTGGTGCATTTACTACAACTCCTACTGCCGCCCTAGAAGCTATTTTCAATATTAAACCTCTACACTTCCACCTGAAGCAAGAGGCACTAATATGTGCTTATCGACTACACGCGATTGGCCTTTGGCAGTCTGTGGACGGTTCCACTGGTCATACTCGATTGTGGTCGCAAATTGTTGCTGAGGACAAGTTTGCCCTTGCTCCTAGCGATGTAACGCTCATGCGTACTTTCCCGTATAGGACTTTCTCAAGTGACTTCCCTCCTAGAGAGGATTGGATGTCAGGCTACATGGAAAGGAAAATTTCCGACTATGTGGTCTGTTATACCGATGGTTCCTTGTACGAAGGTCGCGCGGGTGCTGGTGTTTACTGCCGTGAGCTAGAATTGGAGGAATCCTATTCGTTGGGTAGTTACTGCACCGTTTTTCAAGCTGAAATCTTTGCAATTATGTGCGGAGCTCAGTTTGCACTTCAGAAAGAACTGATAGGCAAGATTATCTACTTCTGTTCTGACAGTCAAGCCGCTATAAAAGCTCTTTGTGCGGCTAATTCTAAATCTAAAACAGTCATCGCCTGCCACACCCAATTAGAAGAACTAAGCATTCTAAATGCCGTTCATCTGGTTTGGGTTCCTGGCCATTCTGGTATAACCGGAAATGAATGGGCTGATGAACTAGCAAGATCTGGAGCAGAAAAGTCGGTTTTCGGACCGGAACCTGCTTTACCAATTGCGGCATGTTGGATAAAACAAAAGATTCGATCTTGGTTTTCATCTGAACATGTACGTTATTGGGAAAATCTTGAAACTTGTCGTCAAACGAAAAGTTTCATTGTTAAGCCTTGTGAGAAGGTTGCGAAATTTCTTTTGCAACACTCAAAGGTAAATTGCAGTATTCTTGTCAGATCACTGACTGGTCACTGCAGGCTAAATTATCATATGGCTACGATTCAGCGAGCTGAATCGTTTCATTGTAATTTATGTGAATCCGACTACGGTACACCATATCACGTAATGTGCAACTGTCCTGCAGTAGCACAATTGCGTCATAGGATCTTTGGATCCTACGTCTTAAATGAATCGGATTTTAGGAAACTAAAATTACGAGACATTTTGATGTTCCTTACCGAAAGCGGTATTGAGCTATAAGCTCTTATTTATCATGAGTGTACCCCCCAGGGGGTGTACTTTTGATAAGTTAACTACCAAGGATTGCAGTATCCCTTCGGGGGTACAAAAATCTCTCGGTATATATATGTTTGTGTTTGTCCAAATTCCTCATCCACCCCTTCCTATTCCTCCTGTTTTCCTTCCCGTCCTCATCAGGTAAATGATGACACGGGCAAGATGGGCAAGGCACAAATCTTCCACATGATTGTGAGGAACGTGCTGCTCGAGCCAAAGATGCTGATACCTGATACTGTCAACGTCGTTTGCCAGGGCAAACGAAAGTCACGCTCGACTCGTGCACTTTTGCAGTGTGTGTGCAGTGCAGTGCAGGAGCTGGAGCACTCGTTTCGCTGCCGTGATGAAATATCTGGCTACCGAAGTTCTGGAATTGGCAGGAAATATGCTGCACGCGACAACAAAACGACCAGAAGCATCCCACGTCACTTGCAGCTGGCCACTTGGAGTGGTATTTCATCGTGATTCAGGACCATACACGAACGGTTTCGTTGATCTCATAGCTGCTGAGGCTTTCCGGCTAGACCGTTGCAACAAGCCGTGCTTGGTTTGCGGTTATCGGTATTCCAATTTACTGAACAGAGAATTACGTTAGGTGCGTTAGTGCAAGTTTATTGCAAGCTGGAGTTATGATAATCAAACAATCGGTCCTTTTAAGGGCCACACAACGATTGAAGAGTTTGTTATATTTTCTTGCCCAGTTAATAATACCATAATAACACAGGCAACGAGGGAAAAGTTGAATTTTTCGCCATTGTGGACGACCAAAAAATGACGGAAATAAGTTTTCTGGTCACGGGCGACATTTTCTGCGACTTTCAAAACGTCTGCAGGTTGTAAATGCTTTATCAGTGTTCTTTTGTAAGCCGCAGAAAAGTTATGCAAAATTTCAACTTCTTGAAAACTCGCGCGTCCCGTCTACCGATTACTAGAGGAAAAGCACTAAGAAACATAAAAATTTATTTATTTAATTATTTACTGGTTTGGTTACTGACTTGGTTTCGTTTTAATAAAATATATTGTATAAATTCATGGATATAACTCCAAAATCAATGTAAAAATCAAATGTATACAATGTTTCTACTTTGATAAACGTTACGTTTACGTATGTAGCTTGTATACATGAAGAATCGTATTATTACATACATGGATACATCCTACTATCGCTACAAAGATACTTACGTGGTCCTACGTCGCCTATACGGTCGTGTTTTGTGCACAACCCCTCTGATTTTTAGGATTGAACGTATGCAATGTTACTACTTCGATAAATGTTACATACAACGCATATAGCATGTATATATGTTGCATATAGCATGTATACATGAAGAATCGAATGATTACAAGCATGGATAGATGCTACTATCACTACAAACAAACTTACGTAGTCCTGCGTCACCTATATATGCGGTCATGTCTTTTACACAACCCCTCTGATTTTTGAAGTAGGACTACTTGTTTGATTTCTATATTGGGGTGCACTTTAGAAAAACGAAAAGGGAACATGTAACGAAAGGTGGTTATAGTTTGCACGCTTATAACTCAGTCATCCGTCAATAGATTCTAGAGATATTGATAGCAATCGTATGGAAATTTTTCAAAAAATCCATTACAACACAGTAGATTACATGTTTCCCTAACAGACGTTTAATAATTGAGAAAATATGAGTCGAATATCTAATATTTCATTATTTGTATTTTCTTGCCTTCCCACGTCAGTGCTTCCCTAGCACGGATTACAGAAATATATACGAGATGAGCTGTGGGTTAATCTTTCTTATGATTGTATTTATTTTACGCCCATACAATCCGATTGAAAATTATTGAGCTTCAGCTGTTGCTGCTTCTCCGGATAAGGCAACCAAGACTTCCAAATTCACAGCAAATTTTTGGATCATCATTCAACGTATTTCGTTGTGATCGGAATCGTCTTAATAGTGACAAGACCAGCTTCGGAGGCGTTTTGATCGCTGTCGCAAGTAATCATCGCAGCGCTATTGTTGAAACTGTCAATGGTCGTTGCCTAGAGCAAGTGTGCGTTCGTGCCACTGTACGTGGTACAAAATTGTTGATTTGTGGCGTTTATATTCCACCTGACAAATCTCAACTGGTTGGTGTCGTCGATATGCATATTGCCTCGCTTTTGGAACTGTACGGCAATAGGTCGGCAAGAGAAGAAGTTATTTTAGTTTGCGGGGATTATAACCAGCCTCGCATTAATTGGAACAATTGCTCCGATGGTATGCAGCAAACCAGCTCAACACAACTGTCTGCTGCTGCTGTGGCGCTAGTGGATGACATGGATTTTCTTAATCTTCGCCAGGCAAACGATCAACGCAATCATCAAGGCCGTATGCTGGATTTGGTTTTCTGTACTTCGGAACGACAATGTGTAACAGACACTTGCGTTGCTCCTCTAGTATCGCCCATCGACCCGTATCATCCTCCATTAGCTATTACACTGACTACTGACGGCAATATTGACGCCAACTCTGCTTGGCAATGTGCAACAATCGAAAACAGAGCTTTGAATTACCGTAAAATAAATTTTGCAGCTTTTACGGATTATTTGACAAGCGTAAATTGGGCAATTTTGATTGAACAAAATAATGTTGACGATATGGCTAAACTGTTTTGCGATACTTTGTACCAGTGGTTAGATACAAATTTGCCGTTATTGAAGGCGCCCATTTCCCCTCCATGGACAACCCCGTATCTGTGTCCGTTGAAGCGTAGGCGCAATTTTTGGCAACGTAAATATCGTCGCTGGAAAACCATTGCAACAAAGTGCAGGTTCAAGCAATTCAGTGATAAATATAGGCGAATGAATGCTTCGCTATACAAAAGATATGTCATGCGGGTTCAAGCAGATCTACGTGTGAAACCAAAGAAATTTTGGAACTTTGTAAACTCCAAACGAAAATGTGCATCAGTTCCTGGTAATGTTTATCTTGATGACACTGAGTCTAAGTCAAATTCGGACTCGTGTGAATTATTTGCCCGCTTTTTTGCCTCTGTCTTCGCCGACAGTTCTGCATCGGGACTGGAATCTGAAATAGCTTCGCTGTCTGTTCCTGCCAATTTAGTCGACTTAAGCACATTTCATATAACTGCGGATATGATCCTAACTGCTGCAAAAAATTGAAACGCTCGTTTTCTCCGGGCCCGGATGGGATTCCATCTGTCGTCATCGGTAAATGTGTTAAAGTTTTGGCTGAACCTTTGCGTTGTATTTTCAACAAATCATTCGACCAAGGTAAATTCCCTGCAATATGGAAGGAATCTTTCATGTTTCCAGTATTCAAAAGTGGCGATCGTCGGAACGTGAGGAACTATCGTGGCAATACGAGTCTCTCTGCCACCTCAAAGCTATTTGAAATTATAGTAAGCACCTTTATTCTGTCTCGTACGAAAAATTATTTTTCCACTGATCAACATGGATTTATGCCTGGGCGATCTGCTGGCACGAACCTTCTTAAATTTACGTCAACATGCATTTCGCACATGGAACAAAAGGCTCAAGTCGATGCAATCTATACAGATTTGAAAGCGGCGTTCGATCGTATAGACCATGGCATACTATTAAGGAAAATTTCACGACTTGGAGCTTCACAAAAGTTTACTCTATGGCTTGGTTCATACCTGCGTGGCAGAAGTCTGCGTGTGAATCTCAATTCCTGCCATTCGTCACAATTTACAAACAACTCTGGTGTGCCTCAAGGCAGTTTATCTGACTTATAGTCAGATAAACAATAAACAGTAAACAATAAACAATAAACAATAAACAATAAACAATAAACAATAAACAATAAACAATAAACAATAAACAATAAACAATAAACAATAAACAATAAACAATAAACAATAAACAATAAACAATAAACAATAAACAATAAACAATAAACAATAAACAATAAACAATAAACAATAAACAATAAACAATAAACAATAAACAATAAACAATAAACAATAAACAATAAACAATAAACAATAAACAATAAACAATAAACAATAAACAATAAACAATAAACAATAAACAATAAACAATAAACAATAAACAATAAACAATAAACAATAAACAATAAACAATAAACAATAAACAATAAACAATAAACAATAAACAATAAACAATAAACAATAAACAATAAACAATAAACAATAAACAATAAACAATAAACAATAAACAATAAACAATAAACAATAAACAATAAACAATAAACAATAAACAATAAACAATAAACAATAAACAATAAACAATAAACAATAAACAATAAACAATAAACAATAAACAATAAACAATAAACAATAAACAATAAACAATAAACAATAAACAATAAACAATAAACAATAAACAATAAACAATAAACAATAAACAATAAACAATAAACAATAAACAATAAACAATAAACAATAAACAATAAACAATAAACAATAAACAATAAACAATAAACAATAAACAATAAACAATAAACAATAAACAATAAACAATAAACAATAAACAATAAACAATAAACAATAAACAATAAACAATAAACAATAAACAATAAACAATAAACAATAAACAATAAACAATAAACAATAAACAATAAACAATAAACAATAAACAATAAACAATAAACAATAAACAATAAACAATAAACAATAAACAATAAACAATAAACAATAAACAATAAACAATAAACAATAAACAATAAACAATAAACAATAAACAATAAACAATAAACAATAAACAATAAACAATAAACAATAAACAATAAACAATAAACAATAAACAATAAACAATAAACAATAAACAATAAACAATAAACAATAAACAATAAACAATAAACAATAAACAATAAACAATAAACAATAAACAATAAACAATAAACAATAAACAATAAACAATAAACAATAAACAATAAACAATAAACAATAAACCCGTATTTAAGAGAGCTTGACCTTACTACTGAACCGATCGGTGTGGAAACTTAGAAAATTTATGTGCACGGGTTTTTGGGGGCCAGGAAAGGTTAGATCAAGCAAATAGAACCAAATTTGGCATGTGGGGGTTTCTGAAACCGTGCCGTGGTGCAGGTCAAATTTTGGACTTGCAAAAACGGAACTGCAACTGCTATCCATGATTGATTATAACGTATGCGATTCCTGAAAGTAAATTGCGTGCAATCTGTCGTTGCAGCTTTAATGAAACAGTCGCTGATATGGGATTGTTAATAATCCAGAAATACTGCCACAAAACTATAAACTGAATAAGTATGGAAAATGCCGCTTTCTGACATTAACTTACAGAAATTGAACTAAGAAACGCTGCATCATCATCGACCAGCTTATTTAATTGCATAACTGGAAAGTGAGATCGCGGGGAAAGTAAAACAAAGTTTATGTTAACACACACATAAAAGTGGGCGTGGGCGCCGAAGTATTTAAAACATGCATTGCGTATGACATGATGCAGTTTTATTTTTGACAGTTGCAAATCATAAAACTGTCGAGCAGTTTATAACATAATTGAAACTTTGCGTTGGGAACGGCCTAAGGTAGCAAAAAAGCAATAGTTTGTGTTCTTGATTTTGTTAAATTATTTCCAAATGCACATGGAAATAACTCTGAAATCTTTTTGACGTAGGACTACGTCTTACGGCAAGTTTTGAGATAGGGTATCATTCTAAAAAATCGAAAAATGCGAGCGTCACGAAAAATGAAAGGTTTTGAGCGCTAATAGCTCAGCGGTTTTCCTATCGATTTTCAATATTCTTACACCAATCGATCGAAAAATCTTCTAAGAATTGACTCAAATAAAGAAAAGTGTGGATTCTTGATGTTGAACTATTGAAAAATTGAAAATAATGAATCTATGTTTTACCAGAATTCTCGCTACGTGATTGGTTGTTGGAAATGACGTCATCAAAGTAGAAACGCGTTTTCACGTTTCGGCTTATAATTCAGTCAATTTTCAATAGATTTCCAAGATATTTACACCAATTGATCAGGAAATCGAATCAGAAATATATACGATATAAGCTATGGGTTAAGCTTCCTTATGATTGTATTTCATTTACGCCCTATAGAATCCGATCGAAAATTGTTGAGCTTCAGCTGTTGCTGCTTCTCACGGATAAGGCAACGAAGACATGCAAATTCACCAAGCGAGGTGTTGGAGCTGGAGCACTCGTTTCGCTGCCGTGAAGGAATATCTGGCTGCTGAAGTTCTGGAATTGGGAGGACATATGCTGCTCGCGACAACGAAACGATCAGAATTATCGTCACTTGCAGCTGGCCATCCGCAACAACGAAGAGTTGAACAAATTGCTGTCCCGTATCACCGTGCTATGAGAAGTGTCTCCGAACATCCAAACTTTTTTGTTGCTGCCCAAGAAGACGGAAAAGAAGGCTTAACTTTCCAACATATCACGTCGCAAAACCGTTCTTTTAAGAACGAAACTTATGTTCATGAAGATTTGAGGAATTTTTGCTCACTGAATTTAATTCTATTTAATTTAGATTGATTCTAATGTACGCTTCTTATCAAATAATTTTAACCGATCACCTCTCGTGGTTTTGTTCGCTTGTTGCTGGTGGTTCATTTCGTTGCTGTGATGGCACGTCTAAACTGTTTTGTTGTTGCCCAAGAAGACGGAAAAGAAGGCTTAAATCTCCAGCATATCACGTCGAAAACCCGTTTTTTAAAGAACGAAACATATGTTCATGAAGATTTGAGGAATTTTCACTCACTGATTTTAATTATATTTAACTTAGATTGATCTGATTGTTCGCTTTTTATCAAATAATTTAACCGATCACCTCTCGCGCTTCTGTTCGCTTGTTGCTGCTGGACGCTGGTTCAGTTGGCCGTCTCGGAAGGTAAGAAGCAGCCAACAAATATACCAGCTCCAAGTAAATGTGTTCGGTCAAGCGTCAAAATAAATGAAACCATGGATTTAATCAAATGAAAGAGTTTTAGTAACATCTTTTGCATCTTAGCAACACAAATTTATCCATCACCAATGCTACAGTAATAATACGTAGCGTAATTTTTCTTTGGCAACAAAAGGCGAACGGCTCACTGGTAACTTTGCTCTTTTGTTCAGACTGGAATTGAAATGCTTTTTTTTTATTTCACGTAGATGATAGAATGAAGAACCATGAAAAATGGATGTGGTCGTTTTTTGTCGCTTGCTCTGGTACATAACACGTGGTAAGCCGGCGAACAGCATTATTCAAATGCTAGCTGAGCTACTGTCAACGTCGTTTGCCAGGGCAAACGAAAGTCACGCTCGACTCGTGCACTTTTGCAGTGTGTGTGCAGTGCAGTGCAGGAGCTGGAGCACTCGTTTCGCTGCCGTGATGAAATATCTGGCTACCGAAGTTCTGGAATTGGCAGGAAATATGCTGCACGCGACAACAAAACGACCAGAAGCATCCCACGTCACTTGCAGCTGGCCACTTGGAGTGGTATTTCATCGTGATTCAGGACCATACACGAACGGTTTCGTTGATCTCATAGCTGCTGAGGCTTTCCGGCTAGACCGTTGCAACAAGCCGTGCTTGGTTTGCGGTTATCGGTATTCCAATTTACTGAACAGAGAATTACGTTAGGTGCGTTAGTGCAAGTTTATTGCAAGCTGGAGTTATGATAATCAAACAATCGGTCCTTTTAAGGGCCACACAACGATTGAAGAGTTTGTTATATTTTCTTGCCCAGTTAATAATACCATAATAACACAGGCAACGAGGGAAAAGTTGAATTTTTCGCCATTGTGGACGACCAAAAAATGACGGAAATAAGTTTTCTGGTCACGGGCGACATTTTCTGCGACTTTCAAAACGTCTGCAGGTTGTAAATGCTTTATCAGTGTTCTTTTGTAAGCCGCAGAAAAGTTATGCAAAATTTCAACTTCTTGAAAACTCGCGCGTCCCGTCTACCGATTACTAGAGGAAAAGCACTAAGAAACATAAAAATTTATTTATTTAATTATTTACTGGTTTGGTTACTGACTTGGTTTCGTTTTAATAAAATATATTGTATAAATTCATGGATATAACTCCAAAATCAATGTAAAAATCAAATGTATACAATGTTTCTACTTTGATAAACGTTACGTTTACGTATGTAGCTTGTATACATGAAGAATCGTATTATTACATACATGGATACATCCTACTATCGCTACAAAGATACTTACGTGGTCCTACGTCGCCTATACGGTCGTGTTTTGTGCACAACCCCTCTGATTTTTAGGATTGAACGTATGCAATGTTACTACTTCGATAAATGTTACATACAACGCATGTAGCATGTATATATGTTGCATATAGCATGTATACATGAAGAATCGAATGATTACAAGCATGGATAGATGCTACTATCACTACAAACAAACTTACGTAGTCCTGCGTCACCTATATATGCGGTCATGTCTTTTACACAACCCCTCTGATTTTTGAAGTAGGACTACTTGTTTGATTTCTATATTGGGGTGCACTTTAGAAAAACGAAAAGGGAACATGTAACGAAAGGTGGTTATAGTTTGCACGCTTATAACTCAGTCATCCGTCAATAGATTCTAGAGATATTGATAGCAATCGTATGGAAATTTTTCAAAAAATCCATTACAACACAGTAGATTACATGTTTCCCTAACAGACGTTTAATAATTGAGAAAATATGAGTCGAATATCTAATATTTCATTATTTGTATTTTCTTGCCTTCCCACGTCAGTGCTTCCCTAGCACGGATTACAGAAATATATACGAGATGAGCTGTGGGTTAATCTTTCTTATGATTGTATTTATTTTACGCCCATACAATCCGATTGAAAATTATTGAGCTTCAGCTGTTGCTGCTTCTCCGGATAAGGCAACCAAGACTTCCAAATTCACCAAACAAGACGCCAACAAACCGAAGAATCCATCGACTCATCCGCCAGCGAACGATATGATTTTGGCTGATGCCTTTTACTGCGCATCGTAAGCAGAGTTGCCATTTTCGTAGATTTTTCTGTAAAATCACAGATTTTTTCGTCATTTTAAAGCACAGAATCTGTGATCACAGATGACAGATATTTTTGAAAATCACAGATTTTCACTGATATGCTACATGTTGAAGAAAAGTTTATCAATTTTATCACTGGAAGCGAAATGGCACAAAAAATCGGGAGGCAAGTTACAAAACCGAAATTACTGCACATCCAAAACAAAATTTACGAAGCGTATGGATGACATTGAATGAACCATATTGTTCAAAAACATTAAAATGCTACCTTTTCTTCATGGGAGCATAATTATGTAACACAGATTTAGTAACAGATTTTTTTCGATAGTTTTACAGATTTTCACAGATTTTTAAACAAGAAACACAGATTTCAAAATGGCAACTCTGTGTACAGCACCGAAGCTTGCAGCATCCGAGGGTATATTCTTATCAGCAAGTGCTCAGTTGCGGATAGAAATTTCATCTGGGTCGTTCGCCAGAAGGAAGCTAACTCGCTGGCATTCTGTCGTTCATCCATTTCGTTTCATCGGTACATCGTAATGAGAATTCATGTGTGATAATCCGGCCACCAAGTGCCAATTTGTGTGGACACCAGATCCAGTTGTAACCTTCGGCCACTCTGCGTCAACTTGTGAGGACGCCAGGTCCAATCGTTATAATCCGGCCAATCAGCGTCAACTTGTGAGGACGCCAGGTCCAATCGTTATAATCCGGCCACGCAGCGCCATTTTGTGAGGACGCCAGGTTCAGTTGTGATAACCCGGCCACCCAGCGCCAATTCGTTTTTGATGATCCAGCCACTCGGCTCCATGTGAGGACACCAGGTCCAGATTCGTTATTCAGGCCACTCCGCGCCATTGTGTAGGGACACACGGTCCAGTTACGTTATACCAGCCACTCTGCGCCAGTTCAAGTGATAGACTGAGAGACTTCGACAACACCTCACGAGTTAAATTTCTGCCTTCCTGCTAAGCCCTAGAATCATTCTCGTTTTGTACATCGCAGTGTAAAACCTTCGGTTTTGGTGCGGGAGTATGTTGCGGCACAGCCGCAATATAACCGCGTTGACCTTCACATCTAGCAGAACAACAATCAGAGTACTCGGTCGAATATGAGACAAAGCGCTATTGTTGTTCTGGCTAGATGTAGGAACAATAAGCTATTATCAAACGATGCACCTATAAATAAACGTAATAAACGTGAGTCTTGTAGTTCAATCCGTTCGCAGCCGCCGCCGCTGGCGGTGGTGTGCAAATCGCAACACTTGTCCGTTATTGAATACTAATATCACAGTCCCGTTGGTAACCGGCCCCCCTTACGACGATCACGGAACATACTATGTTTTATGTGAAAAACATCTAAGAAAGCATGATAACTTCTAGAAAAAAATCTAGTCAATAGAATGCTATCTCATTTAGGAACGATAAAATGATCTTTATGAATGCAACAAGCTGTATACGGCCGCAATTGTAAAGAGTACAATTTGCAGAACTTTTTGGCGCCACATGGTGACAAACTTATAAAATTCTATCCCCCAACCGAAAGGTCTTGACCTATTGATTAACTTTGCTGAAGACGGTAACTTTCTATATAGCCAAAATTCCGAGATATTCCGAGATAACGAGTGTTGTACAAAATACAACGCGCGAGTATCCGTGTTACAAAAGTTGACGCGAGTAACGGAAGGTTAAATGAGCTCCACCAGCGAATTATCGAAAAAGTTCATTCGAGCCATCGTGAGCAACACGATTTAAAATATTTAGAATTCGTAGCTTTGCACGATGAACTGTCTATGTTGCTAGAGATTTGGCTTGATAACTTGCGAATAGCATCGGTACCTGTGGCTCAAACTTCAGCACTCCAACAGGTGCCGTTCAACAACCCTTAATCCTCGAGCAAGCTCTCCCGCGAATCATACCAAGCTTCGATGGAAGGTACGAGAACTGGGAAAAATTCAAAATCATGTTCCGTGATGTAGTAGATCGATCTCCAGAGCCAGCTTGTATAAAGCTGGCTCTGGACTATTTTGAGAATGCGCTGACCGGGGACGCGTGTGGAATCATCGACGCTAAAACTATCAGCGACGGCAGCTATGATCGTGCCTGCTGCCTGTGCGTTATTAGCAGAACGCTATGAAGATAAGCGTAAGATAATTGACCTACACGTTCGTGGTCTCCTCAGAGTGAAGAAATTATCTCGTGAGCATCACCTTGAGCTGCGATCTATGATCGAAACCATTGTTAGTGGACGATCGTGGAGAATCTCAAATTCCACGGACAAGAGTTTACCGGTGTATCAGAGCAAATTGTTATCCATCTGATTTCCAACGCTTTAGACGATGATTCGAAAAAGTTGTGGGAGGCAACTATTCCACGCGGAGAGCTGCCGCAATACGACGATACAATTCAATTTTTGAAAGATCGTGTAGCTATTCCTGAGTGTTGTGACAATTCCAGTGAGCAAACCGCATCCAAACGAGCCAGTTTTAAGCTTACTGCTAAGCCGCCTTACCCAAAGGCAAACGCTGCAACTGTGTCGTCCCAATCGGAGCCCCGATGCGACATTTGCAGTGAATCCCTTCTTACTTACAAGTGTAATGTGTTTAACAACCTTACCGTGTCTCAGCGAATTGAAAAGGTGAGGCAAAGAAAAGCTTGTTTCAATTGTTTGCGTGGAAAGCACCTTCCCATAAACTGTACTTCCAAGAAGGTGTGTAATAAATATCAGAAGCGACACCATACTTTACTACACTTGGAACCACCAGAGCCAACCAAGGCAACGACGTTCACAGCAAACCATCCAGCTACTCCCCAAATCATTCAGCCCGTTGCACATGGTACTGTCCCAGCCACTAACATTCCATTTTGCCAGACGACTGCAAACCATCCACTTCGAGATTTCCATCGTGTAATCACTCCCAAGCAGTCAAAACCGTCATGTTACTGACGGCTGTCGTCAACCTTCGAGATGCCCAGGACCAGCTTGTGCCATGTCGCATTCTGATGGACAACGCATCACAGGTAAATTTTATTACAGAGTCAATATCTAAACGCTTAAAATTAAACCGAAGGACCGAAAACATCCCTATCATGGCATTGGAGCATCCAAGAAGTATGCCAGAGAATCTATCCGCGTAGAGCTTCAATCTCAATATACCAACTTTACGGCGTGCGCAGATTGCTTAATTGTAACGAAGATCACAGATTCCTTCAACCCGCGTGGACACATCCTCATAGTCGATTCCTCCAGGTCTCCAGTTGGCGGATCCAAGATTCAATACACCTGACCACATAGACATGCTTGTGGGTGTATCGCTTTTCTTCCGATTGTTGAAACCAGGTTATTTGCGTTTATCTGAAACTCTCCCAGAGTTACATGAGTCTCATCTCAGATGGGTTGTTGTTGGCGAAGTAGGAGACGAAGTTCCCAACCTGTTGTATGCGCATACTGCTACTATCGATGATATCCATGAAGCTATTCAGCGATTTTGGCATGTTGAGGAAATAGAATGTTCTTCGGCTGCCACTTCCGAGCAGAACGAATGCGAGGCATTTTGACGTAGGACTACGTCTTACGGCAAGTTTTGAAATAGGGTGTCATTCCAAAAAATCGAAAAATGCGAGCATCACGAAAAATAATAGGTTTTGAGCGCTAATAGCTTAGCGGTTTTCCGATCGATTTTCAATATTCTTACACCAATCGATTGGAAAATCTTCTAAGAAGATTGATTTTCAATGCGCGTAATTGAAAAATTGAATTAGTTTCATATTTTTGCCTTCCCTCGTCAGTGCTTCCCTAGCACGGATGACAGAAATATATACGATATAAGCTATGATGTTGCGACGTAGATTTCAAATAACCCCTGTTCGGATAAAATAGTGATACAGCCCTGCGGCTTATCTATTATCGACAGTACAATTTCTTTAGCTTTTATATATATATATATATATATATGTATATATGTATATATATATATATATATATATGGATGGTAAATGGTTGAATAATGCGCTCCAGAACTACCACGAAGTTCCACAGCCTCTTATTTAGCAACTCCTCTCTCTACCTCCCCGTGGTACCATCCGGGATACGTTCCTTAGTGGAAATCGGACAACCGGTGGAAACTAGGGTCGTATGCGGACAGAGAAGGGGGCACTCACGCGAAGGCTGAGTGTAAACTCTCCGCCTGCAAATGACGAATCTCGGTAGAAGCATGTTCGATGAACCTGAAAATACTGAGAACCTGAGCAGAGGGTCCAAAGCCCCCAAAGGAGGATGGTTTTAATAGCTGTTATCCATGGCTAAAAGTAAAAACAAGAATGGATAAACCCCTAATCCAAGGTGTCATGCGACCCGTGCCGAGGGATGAACGGTGGGGGGGGTTTCATAAATACTCAGCCTCAAACGGAGCCTGTGGAGTACCAGAGCGCCCTCCACAGTAAACAGCCCTTATCGCATCATGAGGGGCTCTGATGCGGCGGACTCTTCTTTCCCCCCAACTCGTGGGATTCTATATGAGCAATCAAAATAAAATAATAACTTCAGTGAGCGCGGACGGATTAGACAATCCGTTCGTAAGAAGTGGTATCCAGAGGTCTCCGCCGATGGATACCAGTAGAAGCGCCAGCGTAAGCGGAAAAAGAAACGGCATACCTGTCGCTCCAACTGCATCTACGCCGGACGCAGCAATGAACGGCCCGTCGCTAATAAAAGCAGTGGCAGGCAAGAGAGACATGCTACCAAGAGTGGTAGCGGCGTCTCATCAACTCGATGCCATTATCGAGTTCGTGGCAGGTCGCAGCACCTTAGCGAAGGACCTGAAACAAAGTCTGCTCATGCTTCGGAGCACCATGCGTGCTGCGACGAAGGAGCACAGCGAACTCGAAGCGCGAGTAAAAGTTGCAGAGAAAGAGAAGACGCTTGTATCAAGGTCTGCACAAACAGATGCCTGCCCGTCAATGACTGACCATTCCGTGGCACTCGCGACTACGGAGCAGTCTAACGACAAGGCATCCGCCAAACGCGCAAGGCTGTCCCCAGGGGAAGAAACCCCCACGGGTCCAAAGAAGCGCATGATAGCGGAGGGTCGTAAGCCAACTGAAGAACCTAGTGAGGGTAACAAGACGCTGTTAGCGTCCGACAACCAGTAGGAGTTGGTCAAAAAGAAGAAGGCCAGGAAGAAAGAGGAGGATCGAGCTCCACCGAAAGTGACTAGGAAAAAAAGGAGCAAAGGCGATGCCCTTATCCTCAAAACTGAGGGGCCGAAATATGCGGAAGTTTTAAAGGCCATGAGAGGACATGATCAGTTGAAGGGTCTTGGCGCGGATGTGCGGAGTATCCGCCGCTCTCGCACAGGCGACATGATTCTTGAACTCAAAAAGAACGCCACTGAAAAAGGTTCCGCTTACAAAGTGCTGGCAGAAAAGGTCCTTGGCGATAACGTGCAGATCCGCGCACTAACGCCCGAGATGACTCTCCAGCTTAAAAACCTGGACGAGATCACCCAAGCGGGCGAACTAGCACGAGCTCTCAACGAGCAATGCAAAGTGGTGGTGACTACCGAGGCAGTTCGTCTGCGTAAGGGACCGGCGGGAACCCAGGTAGCAACTATAAGACTTCCACTGGAAGACGGAAATGCAGCCCTGAAAGTGGCTAAGCTGAAGGTGGGATGGTCCGTGTGCCCACTGAGCGTGTTCCAGCAGCCGGAGGCCTGCTTCCGGTGCTTTGAGAGAGGGCACAAGTCCTGGAGCTGTAAGGGGCCAGACCGAAGCCACTTGTGTAGGAGATGTGGCGGTACGGGTCATATAGCGAGGGACTGTACTGCGCCACCCAAGTGCCTGATATGTACCGGCCAACGGGACGCTAAGCACACAACAGGAGGCCCGAAGTGCCCGGCAGGCGCGCTGGCGACTAAAACCCGGGCGTAGTGCAGGTAACGCAACTGAACTTGAACCACTGCCACGCGGCTCAGCAGCTGTTGTACCAAGCAGTTACTGAGTCGTTGACGGACATTGCAATCATCTCGGACCCATACCGCATCCCTGCCGGAAACGGCAACTGGGTCTCGGATAGGTCCGGGACGGCGGCTATATGGACGACAAGCAGGTTCCCGGTTCAAGATGTTGTGTCAACTGCAGACGAGGGATTCGTGGTTGCCAAAGTGGGTGGAGTGTTCTACTGCAGCTGCTATGCTCCGCCGAGTTGGTCTATCGAGCAGTTCACGCGGATGGTAGACCGAGTATCAGCTGTGCTGACTGGTCTAAGGCCGTTGGTTGTGGCGGGCGACTTTAACGCTTGGGCGGTAGAGGGGCCGGATTCTGCTTGAAGCTCTGGCAAAGCTCAACGTAGATCTGGTCAACGTCGGCACCACAAGTACCTTCAGTAGGAGCGGTGCGGAGTCTATCATCGACGTGACATTCGGCAGTCCTGGTCTGATAGGAGACTGGATGGTAGACAATGGCTACACTCACAGCGACCATCAAGCGGTCCGCTATGGTGTCGGTCAGATAACGAGACGGCAGGCGGCGAGTAGAGCCGACACTCCAACCACCCGTTGATGGAAGACTTCATACTTCGATCCCGAAGTATTTGTGGAAGCAATCCGAAGAGAGTGCGGTGATCGTGGTATGCCCGATCCGAACGCTGATCATTTGGTTGAGGTACTGTCGCGAGCATGTGACGCTACCATGCCTAGGAAAGGTCGACATAGGCATGGCAGGTCACCGGCTTACTGGTGGACAGATGAAATTGCGGAACTCCGCGGAGCGTGCTTTCGTGCGAGGAGAATTATGCAAAGAGCTCGTTCGGACGAAGGCAGGGCTGAATGTCGAGTAGCACTTGCTGCTGCACGCGCAGCGCTTAAGAGTGGGATAAAAGCTAGTAAACGATCCTGCTTTAAAAGGTTATGTGCTAGTGCCAATGCGAACCCGTGGGGTGATGCCTACAGGGTCGTAATGGCAAAGACCAAGGGAGTGCTGGCGCCCTCAGAGCAATCGCCAGAGATGCTGGAGCGGATCATCGAGGGCCTCTTTCCGCGTCACGAGCCAAGGCCCTGGCCCCAGACCGCTGAGTCGTCCCACGGCCGACGTTCCAGTATCTCAGACCATAGCGTAGGATGGTCGGCCTCCCAGCCGAACATCCAAAGTAACGTGGGCGACGGCGGTTTGGCGGTCGGGGACGAAGTGACGGTTACGAATGAGGAGCTCATTGAGATCGCTAAATACCTAAAGGTGAGCAAGGCACCGGGGCCAGACGGAATCCCAAATATGGCCATTAAAGCGGCTATGTTAGAGGCTCCCGAGTTATTCGGAGCAGTAATGAGGAGATGCCTGGAAGCTGGCCACTTCCCGGACAGATGGAAGCGACAGAACCTCGTGCTGTTGCCGAAGCCCGGAAAACCTCCGGGTGTTCCCTCGTCATATAGGCCGATCTGTCTGCTCGATACTGCCGGTAAGGTGCTGGAGAAGGTTATCCTTAACAGACTCGTACAGTACACGGAGGGTACAAACGGTCTGTCAAGGAATCAATTCGGCTTCCGAAAAGGCAAATCTACGGTGGATGCAATCTTGTCTGTCACTAAGACAGCCGAGGTGGCAATCCAGCGCAAGAGGACAGGTATCCGCTATTGCGCAGTTGTCACGCTTGACGTGAGAAATGCGTTTAATAGCGCTAGCTGGGACTCCATAGCCAACTCGCTTCGGAACGTCCAAGTGCCGGTGTCGCTGTACAGGATCCTGGAAAATTATTTCCAGAATCGTGTGCTATGCTACAACACGGAGGAGGGTCGGAAATGCGTTCCAATCACCGCAGGGGTTCCGCAAGGTTCCATACTGGGCCCGGTGTTGTGGAACGTCATGTATGACGAGGTGTTGAAGCTAAAGTTCCCGGTAGGGGTGGTGATTGTCGGCTTTGCGGACGATATCACTTTGGAAGTCTATGGTGAATCTATCAGAGAGGTTGAGTTTACGGCTGCCCACTCTATAAGCATTGTTGAAGATTGGATGAGATCCAGGAAACTGGAGCTAGCGCATCATAAAACGGAGGTTATCGTGGTGAACAACCGCAAGTCGATACAGCAAGCAAAGATCAGCGTCGAGGACTGCACTATTTCGTCAACGCGGTCCTGAAAACTTCTGGGAGTCATGGTCGACGACAAGCTCAAGTTCGGGAGCCACGTCGACTATGCCTGCAAGAAGGCTTCCACAGCTATTTCGGCATTGTCTCGTATGATGTCTAATAGCTCTGCGGTATATGGCAGCAAGCGAAGGCTATTAGCCAACGTGGTCCAGTCTATACTTAGGTATGGCGGACCGGTGTGGTCATCGGCGTTAGGTACCAAAAGCTATCTAGCCAAGCTGGAAAGCACCTATCGTCTCATGTGCTTGAGAGTGGCGAGTGCGTATCGCACAGTTTCACATGACGCAATCTGCGTCTTAGCAGGTATGATGCCTATTGGCATTATCATCAGCGAAGACGTAGAGTGCTTCAACCAACGTGGAACTAGAGGCATACGGAGTACCACAAGATCGGCCTCGATGACCACATGGCAGCGGGCATGGTCTGATTCCACAAAAGGTCGGTGGACACATCGACTTATCCCGGAACTATCTGGGTGGGTCAACAGGCGCCACGGCGAAGTCAACTTCCACCTGACACAGATTCTGTCAGGGCATGGTTGCTTCAGACAGTATCTGCATAAGTTTGGGCATGCGGAGTCCCCCGCGTGTCCCGAATGCGTGGATGTTGAGGAAACGGCAGAACATGCTTTCTTCATATGCCCTCGTTTCGCGGGCGCGAGAAGCAGCATGATGGCAGTGAGCGGACAGGACACTATCCCGGATAACTTAGTCCAAAAGATGTGTTCCAGCTCGGACATCTGGGGAGCGGTCAATGCGGCTGCTACCCAGATTGTACTCGAGCTACAAAACCACTGGAGAGCCGATCAACGGCGAATAAACAGCCTAACTACCATAGTCCAGTAGTTATCTAAGCGAGTGCATTAAGCACAATAGCCCCTCCCTGAAGTAATACCGATAACGTGGTGCCAGGGGGATTGAGGCTGGAGACTCGAGTAGGGTTTTAGTGGGTCGGGATCCTCACGCCCCATTAGGGGGGTCGGGATACCTAAACCAACCCCACTCCCTGAGTTATCTTCTCAGGTGTCTGATAGTACCGTATCTTCTAAGGTGCTCAGCAGATTTCCCAACTCGTAAAAAAAAACCCGATTTAATCCACCTAGTGGTGAAAGGAACCTTTGTTATACGGTCTTACTTGCTATTCAAGATAGAAATCGACACGTCTTCAAAACATAATTCATCTATTGGTTAACGTTGCGTAGTGCGTTGGTTTACACAAAAATTTTGAAAATTGAATAAGTTTACAAAATTTGAACCAAATAGGAACAATTTTAAATTTTGAAAGATGCTTTTTTCATGAAATTGCTGAGTAAGTATAAGTAAGTTATTAATCTGTGTAGGTGCAAATGAAAGTATGTTGTAAGAGGAAATCTTATCCTTTAACATATACATTGCCTAGTAAAGGTCTAGTTTATAGGTTTTTGAAGTATGCATAATTTCTTGTAATGCCATTCTATTTGATTCACATCAATAGAGGTTTCTTGAATAATTTTCATCAATTTTTATTAACCTTCGGTTACTCATGCTGTTGTATTTTGTACAACACGAGTAGGTTTTCCAACGCCATTAAAGTTACAATTCGTTGTTTAACTAACGTATATTCTTCAATTAACTTATTATGAGCAAAATGTCATAATTATTCAATGCATTAATAATTAAAATTGTTGGGAAAATAGATCAGCATAAACCGACATTACAGAAACGAAGCAATCAGCATGTGGGGAGTACCAGAATTTGGTCCCAACTAGAATTTTCTCTTGTTTCTTCATATGGAAAAATGGTGTCTGTGTGCAGCAAAACTATCAGCAAATGTAAAATGTTTAAAAGGTATCCGTCTGGTGGTAGTCGAGTAATTCGGAGTCAAAATTAGGGTATTTTTTTATAATCAAAGTTCCACAGTTCCTAAAAAAGCGAACATAGAGGTATACTGTTTTCAGAAAAGTTGTGTATTTTTATTATTTGCACAACTTTTTAATACTTGAAAAAGTCATACAACAATTACAAGAAGAGTTGGAATAGAAAAACTGATTTAACAAATTCATATACAATAAATAAGATTTTTCTATCTTCACTAAAGAGATAGAAGACTACTGTCTTCAGCAAAATTTTTTGTAATAATATGCTCTAAAAGTTTGCAGAACACTTCAATGTATTGAAACTGAAGGAAATTTCAATAATTTAATAATTTTTTTATTTCACTTTTAGGGGGATTAATCAAAATTCAAATTCTACCAGACGATAGAGCTTTCAATTTTAAGAAACTCTTCCAAAGGTTCGACTTAAAATCAAGTTTTCCTAGTCAAAAATCTAGTGCGCACGTTTTCTTTGGTTTTGGGCTATTGTGCGCGCAAGTAACCGTGTTATAAAAGTTGGCAGAGTGTTCGAGGGTTGATATCTTTTGACCGGTCAAACCAACTCTTAAGTAATTTTGCATATATATTCGTAGTGTGAAAACCTCTCGTTTGATATTAAAATAATTGAAATTAGGTAAATTATCTTGGTTAAAATCATTATAAATTATTGTTAATTTTGGCGTGGTGTATTCGATTGCTCATAACTTTCAAATTAAACGTCCAATCAAAAAACCATTCAATAGTGATCTATCCGGCTATATTACCTGCCAAATGAAACTAATAGCGCGTAAATCGGTTTGGCCATCTCTGAGAAACAGGCGTTCATTTGTACCTAGTCAAAACAAGTTTTTCAAGGCTAACTTTTAAACTGCTTGTCCGTTTTCAATAAAACTTAGCAAAATGTTTAGTAATAGTAAGAGCTTTCGTTTGGTACTAATATCGTTAAAATTGGTTGCGTGGTTCCGGAGAAAACCGTGTCACGTAGTTTTCACATTTTTGCTTATAACTTTCAAACGAAAAGTCAGACCGCGAAACCATTTAATAGTGATATACTAGGCAATAATACCTTTCAAACAAAAGTAATAGCGGTCAAATCGGTTCAGCCATCTCCGAGTAACAGGCGATAGAAAATTCGGAGCGAACACACATACACACATACACACATACACACATACATACACACACACACACACACACACACACAGACATTGCTCAGTTCGTCGAACCCTATCGATTGGTATATGTGATTCGGCCCTACGGGCCTCGGATCAATTTCGTGTTTTTCGACCAATTTCTAAACCTTTGTTATATAGTATAACAAAGGTAAAAAGCTTATATATATATATATATATATATATATATATATATATATATATATATATATATACATATATATATATATATATATATATATATATATATATATATATATATATATATATATATATATATATATATATATTTTATATATATATATACTAGCTGACCCGACAAACTTCGTATTGCCACAAATTAACCTGTGTTGTACATAAATCATGAATCTCGGATGATCTTTGTCACTTCTCGAGTTTTGCAAGCCCCCCAGTGGGCGGCGCTTCCGACGGCGGGTCACCGGCAACACTCGCGACCGGCTCGTCCTGAATGATCTAGTGTTACTATAGATAGTTTTTGTGGTCTTGTTATTGATTAATGTTTTATGGAAGAGTCTCGAATTTCTCGAGTTGGATTAGTTTTTGAGTTTCGCAAAAATTTCTGTTTTATTTGTATGAGAGTCCATATCCCCCTACCACAGGGGTGAGAGGTCTCTAACTATCATAAAATAAATTCAAGACTCAAAAATCTCCTACATGCTAAATTTGGTTCCATTTGCTTGATTAGTACTCAAATTATAAGGAAATTTGTATTTTATTTGTATGGGAGCCCACCCTCTTAAAAGGGAAAGGGGTCGTAATACACCACAGAAAAAAAATTTTGCCATCTAAAACTCTCACATGCCAAATTTGGTTCCATTTGCTTGATTAGTTCTAAAGTTATGAGCAAATTTGTATTTCGTTTGAATGGGAGCCCCCCCCCCTCCTAAAAAGGTAAGAAGTCCTAATTCATCATGGGAAAAATGGTTGCCTCCAAAAACACCCACATGCCAAATATGGTTCCATTTGCTTGATTAGTTCTCGAATTATGAGGAAATTTGTATTTCATTTGTGTAGAAGCCCCCCCTCTTGAAGTGTGGAAGGATCCTAATTCACCGTAGAAAATATTTTTGCCTCCAAAAACCTCCACATGCCGAATTTGGTTCTATTTGCTTGATTAGTTCTCGAGTTATGGGGAAATTTGTATTTCATTTGTATTGGAGCCCCCCCCTCCTAATGTGGGAAGAGGTCCTAATTCATCACAGAAAAAATTCTTGCCTCCAAAACCACCTACACGCCAAATTTGGTTCCATTTGCTGGATTAGTTCTCGAGTTATGAGGAAATTTGTATTTCGTTTGTATAGGACCCCCCCTCCTAAAGTGGGGAGGGGTCTCAATTCATCATTGAAAAAAAAATTGTCTCCAAAAACACACACATGCCAAATTTGGTTCAATTCGCTTGATTAGTTCTCGAGTTATGAGGAAATTTGTATTTCAGTTGTACAGGAGCCTCTCCTCTTAAAGTGGGGAGGGGTCCTAATTCATCATAGAAAATTTTCTTGCTCTCGAAAACCTTCACATGCCAAATTTGGTTGCATTTGCTTGATTAGTTCTCGAGTTATGAGGAAATTTGTATGGAAGTCCCCCCTCTTAAAGGGGAGAGGAGTTATAATTCCTCTTATAAAGAGGGGAGGGGTCTCAATTCACCATAGAATAAATTCTTGTCACCAAAAAAAAACACCCACATGCCAAATGTTGTTCTATTTGCTTGATTAGTTCTCGAGTTAGGAGGAAATTTGTATTTCATTTGTACAGGAGCTCCCCCTCTTAGAGTGGGGAGGGGTCCTATTTCACCGTAGAAAATTTTCTTGCCCTCGAAAACCTTCACATGCCAAAGTTGGTTCCATTTGCTTGATTAGTTCTCGAGTTATAAGGAAATTTGTATTTCGTTTGTATAGGAGCCCCCCCCCCTCTCAAAGTGGGGAGGGGTCCCAATTCATCATAGAAAAAAATTTTGTCTTCAAAAACACACACATGCCAAATTTGGTTCCATTTGCTTGATTAGTTCTCGAGTTATGAGGAAATTTGTATGGAAGTCCCCCCTCTTAAAGGGGAGAGGAGTTACAATTCCCCTTATAAAGAGGGAGGGGTCTCAATTTACCATAGAATAAATTCTTGTCACCGAAAACACCCACATGCCAAATTTGGTTCTATTTGCTTGATTAGTTCTCGAGTTATGAGGAAATTTGTATTTCATTTGTATAGGAGCCCCCCTCCTAAAGTGGGGAGAGGTTCTTATTCATCATAGAAAACATTCTTACCTCCAAAAACACCTACATGCCAAATTTGGTTCCATTTGCTGGATTAGTTCTCGAGTTATAAGGAAATTTGTATTTCGTTTGTATAGGAGCCCCCCCCCCCTCTCAAAGTGGGGAGGGGTCCCAATTCATCATAGAAAAAAATTTTGTCTTCAAAAACACACACATGCCAAATTTGGTTCCATTTGCTTGATTAGTTCTCGAGTTATGAGGAAATTGGTATTTCATTTGTACAGGAGCCCCCCCTCTTAAAGTGAGGAGGGGTCCTAATTCAACATAGAAAATTTTCTTGCCCTCGAAAACCTTCACATGCCAAATTTGGTTCCATTTGCTTGATTAGTTCTCGAGTTATGAGGAAATTTGTATGGAAACCCCCCCTCTTAAAGGGGAGAGGAGTTATAATTCCCGTTATAAAGAGGGGAGGGGTCTTAAATTACCCTAGAATAAATTCTTGTCACCGAAAACACCCACATGCCAAATTTGGTTCTATTTGCTTGATTAGTTCTCGAGTTATGCAGAAATTTGTGTTTCATTTGTATGGGAGCCCCCCCTCTTAGTGGGGGGAGGGGTCTCTAACCATCACTAAAACCTTTCCTGGCCCCAAAAACCTCTACATGCAAATTTTCACGCCGATTGGTTCAGTAGTTTTTGATTCTATAAGGAACACAGGACAGACAGACAGACAGACAGACAGACAGACAGACAGACAGACAGACAGACAGACAGACAGACAGACAGACAGACAGACAGACAGACAGACAGACAGACAGACAGACAGACAGACAGACAGACAGACAGACAGACAGACAGACAGACAGACAGACAGACAGACAGACAGACAGACAGACAGACAGACAGACAGACAGACAGACAGACAGACAGACAGACAGACAGACAGACAGACAGACAGACAGACAGACAGACAGACAGACAGACAGACAGACAGACAGACAGACAGACAGACAGACAGACAGACAGACAGACAGACAGACAGACAGACAGACAGACAGACAGACAGACAGACAGACAGACAGACAGACAGACAGACAGACAGACAGACAGACAGACAGACAGACAGACAGACAGACAGACAGACAGACAGACAGACAGACAGACAGACAGACAGACAGACAGACAGACAGACAGACAGACAGACAGACAGACAGACAGACAGACAGACAGACAGACAGACAGACAGACAGACAGACAGACAGACAGACAGACAGACAGACAGACAGACAGACAGACAGACAGACAGACAGACAGACAGACAGACAGACAGACAGACAGACAGACAGACAGACAGACAGACAGACAGACAGACAGACAGACAGACAGACAGACAGACAGACAGACAGACAGACAGACAGACAGACAGACAGACAGACAGACAGACAGACAGACAGACAGACAGACAGACAGACAGACAGACAGACAGACAGACAGACAGACAGACAGACAGACAGACAGACAGACAGACAGACAGACAGACAGACAGACAGACAGACAGACAGACAGACAGACAGACAGACAGACAGACAGACAGACAGACAGACAGACAGACAGACAGACAGACAGACAGACAGACAGACAGACAGACAGACAGACAGACAGACAGACAGACAGACAGACAGACAGACAGACAGACAGACAGACAGACAGACAGACAGACAGACAGACAGACAGACAGACAGACAGACAGACAGACAGACAGACAGACAGACAGACAGACAGACAGACAGACAGACAGACAGACAGACAGACAGACAGACAGACAGACAGACAGACAGACAGACAGACAGACAGACAGACAGACAGACAGACAGACAGACAGACAGACAGACAGACAGACAGACAGACAGACAGACAGACAGACAGACAGACAGACAGACAGACAGACAGACAGACAGACAGACAGACAGACAGACAGACAGACAGACAGACAGACAGACAGACAGACAGACAGACAGACAGACAGACAGACAGACAGACAGACAGACAGACAGACAGACAGACAGACAGACAGACAGACAGACAGACAGACAGACAGACAGACAGACAGACAGACAGACAGACAGACAGACAGACAGACAGACAGACAGACAGACAGACAGACAGACAGACAGACAGACAGACAGACAGACAGACAGACAGACAGACAGACAGACAGACAGACAGACAGACAGACAGACAGACAGACAGACAGACAGACAGACAGACAGACAGACAGACAGACAGACAGACAGACAGACAGACAGACAGACAGACAGACAGACAGACAGACAGACAGACAGACAGACAGACAGACAGACAGACAGACAGACAGACAGACAGACAGACAGACAGACAGACAGACAGACAGACAGACAGACAGACAGACAGACAGACAGACAGACAGACAGACAGACAGACAGACAGACAGACAGACAGACAGACAGACAGACAGACAGACAGACAGACAGACAGACAGACAGACAGACAGACAGACAGACAGACAGACAGACAGACAGACAGACAGACAGACAGACAGACAGACAGACAGACAGACAGACAGACAGACAGACAGACAGACAGACAGACAGACAGACAGACAGACAGACAGACAGACAGACAGACAGACAGACAGACAGACAGACAGACAGACAGACAGACAGACAGACAGACAGACAGACAGACAGACAGACAGACAGACAGACAGACAGACAGACAGACAGACAGACAGACAGACAGACAGACAGACAGACAGACAGACAGACAGACAGACAGACAGACAGACAGACAGACAGACAGACAGACAGACAGACAGACAGACAGACAGACAGACAGACAGACAGACAGACAGACAGACAGACAGACAGACAGACAGACAGACAGACAGACAGACAGACAGACAGACAGACAGACAGACAGACAGACAGACAGACAGACAGACAGACAGACAGACAGACAGACAGACAGACAGACAGACAGACAGACAGACAGACAGACAGACAGACAGACAGACAGACAGACAGACAGACAGACAGACAGACAGACAGACAGACAGACAGACAGACAGACAGACAGACAGACAGACAGACAGACAGACAGACAGACAGACAGACAGACAGACAGACAGACAGACAGACAGACAGACAGACAGACAGACAGACAGACAGACAGACAGACAGACAGACAGACAGACAGACAGACAGACAGACAGACAGACAGACAGACAGACAGACAGACAGACAGACAGACAGACAGACAGACAGACAGACAGACAGACAGACAGACAGACAGACAGACAGACAGACAGACAGACAGACAGACAGACAGACAGACAGACAGACAGACAGACAGACAGACAGACAGACAGACAGACAGACAGACAGACAGACAGACAGACAGACAGACAGACAGACAGACAGACAGACAGACAGACAGACAGACAGACAGACAGACAGACAGACAGACAGACAGACAGACAGACAGACAGACAGACAGACAGACAGACAGACAGACAGACAGACAGACAGACAGACAGACAGACAGACAGACAGACAGACAGACAGACAGACAGACAGACAGACAGACAGACAGACAGACAGACAGACAGACAGACAGACAGACAGACAGACAGACAGACAGACAGACAGACAGACAGACAGACAGACAGACAGACAGACAGACAGACAGACAGACAGACAGACAGACAGACAGACAGACAGACAGACAGACAGACAGACAGACAGACAGACAGACAGACAGACAGACAGACAGACAGACAGACAGACAGACAGACAGACAGACAGACAGACAGACAGACAGACAGACAGACAGACAGACAGACAGACAGACAGACAGACAGACAGACAGACAGACAGACAGACAGACAGACAGACAGACAGACAGACAGACAGACAGACAGACAGACAGACAGACAGACAGACAGACAGACAGACAGACAGACAGACAGACAGACAGACAGACAGACAGACAGACAGACAGACAGACAGACAGACAGACAGACAGACAGACAGACAGACAGACAGACAGACAGACAGACAGACAGACAGACAGACAGACAGACAGACAGACAGACAGACAGACAGACAGACAGACAGACAGACAGACAGACAGACAGACAGACAGACAGACAGACAGACAGACAGACAGACAGACAGACAGACAGACAGACAGACAGACAGACAGACAGACAGACAGACAGACAGACAGACAGACAGACAGACAGACAGACAGACAGACAGACAGACAGACAGACAGACAGACAGACAGACAGACAGACAGACAGACAGACAGACAGACAGACAGACAGACAGACAGACAGACAGACAGACAGACAGACAGACAGACAGACAGACAGACAGACAGACAGACAGACAGACAGACAGACAGACAGACAGACAGACAGACAGACAGACAGACAGACAGACAGACAGACAGACAGACAGACAGACAGACAGACAGACAGACAGACAGACAGACAGACAGACAGACAGACAGACAGACAGACAGACAGACAGACAGACAGACAGACAGACAGACAGACAGACAGACAGACAGACAGACAGACAGACAGACAGACAGACAGACAGACAGACAGACAGACAGACAGACAGACAGACAGACAGACAGACAGACAGACAGACAGACAGACAGACAGACAGACAGACAGACAGACAGACAGACAGACAGACAGACAGACAGACAGACAGACAGACAGACAGACAGACAGACAGACAGACAGACAGACAGACAGACAGACAGACAGACAGACAGACAGACAGACAGACAGACAGACAGACAGACAGACAGACAGACAGACAGACAGACAGACAGACAGACAGACAGACAGACAGACAGACAGACAGACAGACAGACAGACAGACAGACAGACAGACAGACAGACAGACAGACAGACAGACAGACAGACAGACAGACAGACAGACAGACAGACAGACAGACAGACAGACAGACAGACAGACAGACAGACAGACAGACAGACAGACAGACAGACAGACAGACAGACAGACAGACAGACAGACAGACAGACAGACAGACAGACAGACAGACAGACAGACAGACAGACAGACAGACAGACAGACAGACAGACAGACAGACAGACAGACAGACAGACAGACAGACAGACAGACAGACAGACAGACAGACAGACAGACAGACAGACAGACAGACAGAAATCCTTCTTTATAGGTATAGATATATTTTTTTTTTAATATTATTTATTTTATTTGGCTCGTTTGCGGTAGCTTAGCGGAGCCGAAAGGCTTTTATAAAAATAGTACACGAGGAGCACTGCTTACATCTATGTTAGGAGGTATGATCGATACACCCGATTTACTGGGGTTAGTAGGTATTTACAGTTTTCTTAATATAGAGGGGGGCTAGGAAAGGTGGATTAAGGGTTTCATTGTATTTGTATCAGTGGCGATAGTGCAGATACATTGGCAGTGTGTGGTATCCTATAGCAGTCATATTGGTGTTCTTTCGTGCTGGATAGCGTCTTACTGTCTTCGGACCATGTCTGCTCTCACCAGTACGTGATATTTTTACAGTGGAGTGTGGGACGAGTGATCTGAGAATTAAACAGAGCTTTTTAAATAGTTATGTCTGCATTTTTCAGGAACTCGTATATGAGGCTCATATACTGGAGATCTCGGCTACCCAGAATATCTCGTACAGGGACGTTAGGTTGTTTTCCTCGGGCCCGAAGGGAATCAGTTAGCTTAGACCTAGCATCACAGAATTCGGAGCACGACCAGACAACATGCTCGATGTCATGGAAGCCATCGCCACAAACACAGTGGTTACTATCTGCAAGCCCAATACGAAAGAGATGCGTGTTTAACGTGTAGTGATTGGACATAAGTCTAGACATCACGCGAATGAAATCTCTACTCACATTCAATCCCTTGAACCATGCTTTCGTCGATACCTTAGGAATGATAGAATGTAGCCATCGTCCCAACTCATCTATATTCCATGATGTTTGCCAACTAGTGAGCGACCTCTGACGCAACGTACTATCAAATTCGTTATAAGCAATTGGTCTATCGTAAATAATGCCATCAATCGCACCCACCTTAGCTAAAGAATCAGCCTTCTCATTACCCGGTATGGAGCAATGAGAAGGGACTCAGGCTAAGGTAACCTTAAAATTTTTATCAGTTAAAGCACTCAATAGCTCCCGTATTTTCCCCAGGAAATACGGGGAGTGCTTTACCATCTTCATCGATCGCAGAGCCTCAATGGCACTGAGGCTATCTGTGAAGATGAAGTAGTGGTCTATGGGCATAGTTTCGATGATCCCAAGGGAGTATTGAATTGCAGCAAGTTCTGCGACATACACGGAAGCAGGAGCATCGAGTTTGTAAGAGGCAGTAAAATTTTCATTGAAGACACCGAAGCCAGTGGACTCGTCGAGGCAGGATCCGTCAGTGTAGAACATCTAATCGCAACTAACGCTTTTAAATTTATTGGAAAAAATTTTGGGGATCTCTTGCGATCGCAGTTGATCCGGGATATCGAAAGTTTCTTCTTTCATGGTGGTGTCGAAGAATATAGCGGACTTAGACGTATCTAGTGATGCGACACCCATGGGGACATACTGAGAAGGGTTGATATCTTGAGCCATGTAGTCAAAATATAAAATCATAAATCTAGACTGAAATTGAACTGCGACCAGCCTTTCAAAATTATCAATTACTAATGGGTTCATAATCTCACATCGAATGAGTAAACGATAGGACAATTCCCAAAAGCGATTCTTCAATGGTAGAATCCCCGCCAACACTTCGAGACTCATCGTATGGGTCGATTGCATGCAGCCTAAGGCAATACGCAGACAACGATACTAACGACGAACGACAACGATCTTTCTAATTTGATAATATGCGTGTTAGCGGCGGACCGGAAGCAAAAACAACCATATTCAAGAACCGACAATATCGTTGTTTGGTATAGCCTTGTAAGGTCTCCTGGGTGAGCTCCCCACCAAGTTCCGGTAATTGTACGTAGAAAGTTTATCCTCTGTTGGCATTTTTGAATCAGATACCTAAAGTGGCATGCCCAAGTGCATTTGGAATCGAACCAGATACCGAGATATTTGTAAACCAGTACCTGAGCGATCGTTTTACCCATAAGTAGGAGCTGAAGTTGTGCTGGATCATGCTTCCTAGAAAAAACGACCAACTCTGATTTTTCCGGGGAGAATTCGATACCCAGCTTTAACGCCCAATCTGACAAATTGTCCAAAGCATCTTGCAAGGGTCCTTGCAAATCGTTAGCCGTGGATCCTGTAATGGAAACAACGCTATCATCTGCAAGTTGCTTTAACGTGCATGAATCTTCGAGACAACTATCAATATCGTTAACATAAAAGTTATATAGAAGAGGACTTAGACATGAGCCCTGGGGAAGACCCATGTAGCTAATTCGAGATGTTGTCATCATGTGTAAAACTCATGCGTTTTTCCGACAACAGATTGAGCAAAAAATTATTCAAAACCGGTGAGAGACCCTGCAGGTGAAGTTTCTCGGTCAAAACTTCGACGGAGACAGAATCAAAGGCCCCTTTAATGTCCAAAAAGACGGATGCCATTTGCTCTTTCTGAGCGTAGGCGAGTTGAATCTCAGTAGACAGCAACGCTAAGCAATCGTTTGTTCCATTGCCCCTGCGGAAGCCAAATTGGGTATTTGAAAGTAAGCCATTCTCTTCGACCCATTTATCTAGGCGAAGGAGGATCATTTTCTCCATTAACTTTCGGATACAGGAGAGCATCGCAATCGGCCTATAAGAATTATGATCGGAGGCTGGCTTCCCGGGTTTCTGAATGGCGATTACTTTCACCTGCCTCCAGTCTTGCGGAACAATATTCAGCTCGAGAAACTTATTGAACAGGTTCAACAAGCGTCTTTTGGCAGGGTCAGGCAGATTCTTCAACAAGTTGAATTTGATTCTGTCTAACCCTGGAGCAGTATTGTTGCAAGAAAGAAGAGCTATAGAAAATTCTACCATTGTAAACGGAGGTTCATTTGCAGTCGAGGGGGACGCGTCGCGAAAAGATCTCTGAGCCGGAACAGAGTCCGGACAGACCTTCTTGGCAAAGTCGAGAATCCATCGGTTGGAATACTCCGCACTTTCATTCGTAACGTTACGGTTCCGCATGCGTCTAGCGGTGCTCCAAAGCGTGCTCATCGCTGTTTCTCTCGACAACCCGTTCACGAACCGGCGCCAATATCCGCGTTTTTTCGCTTTCATCAAGCTCTTCATCTGTCTCTCCAGTACCTCGTACTTCCTGAGCAGATCTATCGAACCGAATTTTCGAAAGTCCTTATACGCCAGGGACTTTTTCGCGTACAGTTCCGAGCACTCTTTGTCCCACCAAATGGTGGAAGACCGCCGATTGATCGTTTTCCCGGGTATCGGTTTCGTCTGAGCTTGAGACGCGGCGTCGAGGATCAAGCCAGTGATAAAGTCGTATTCTTCCTCCGGGGGAAGTTCTTCGCGCGATTCGATGTTTTCCGAGATTATGGTCGCGTAGTGTTTCCAATCGATATTGCGTGTGAGGTCATATGTAACATTGATTGGATTCACAGGCGGGTAGCCATTAGTAATTGATATAAGGATTGGCAGATGATCACTACCGTGGGGATCATTGATTACCTTCCACTTGCAATCTAACGCTAGTGATGTCGAGCAAAGAGATAGATCCAGTACGCTTGCGTGGGCTGGAGGATTAGGTATACGTGTCGCTTCCCCAGTGTTTAGAAGTGCCATATCGAAGTCGTCAATCAGGTTATTAATCAGGGCGGATCGGTTGTCGTCGAATAGCGACCCCCATTGAGTGCAATGGGAGTTAAAATCTCCCAAAATTAGCAAAGGTGCGGGAAGCAATTCTGCAATATCAGAAAGTTGCTTCTGCTCAATCCGCACCGATGGAGGAATATATATTGAAGCGATACAAAGGTCCTTGCCTTGTATTCTGGCTTGAATGGCGACGACTTCAATACTCGAGATCGAGGGGAGGTCTATGCGGAAGAACGAATAGTACTTCTTGATCCCTAGTAGTACTCCCCCACCATGTGATCCTCGATCTCGTCGGATGACGTTAAAATCGTGGAAGTTGAGATCATTACTTGAATTGAGAAAAGTTTCACACAGCGCGAATACGTCACAGTTAGAAATAATTAATAATTGTTTGAAAAGGTCGAATTTGGGGATGATACTTCTGCAATTCCATTGTAGCACAGCGATAGAGTTCTCAGCATTAATTGACGTATTAATCATCGAAGGATACGATAGCTGAAAGGAGGGGCCATTGTGCTGTTAGTTGCTTCAAAAATGTTTTAACTGTGGGAAGAAAGGCAAGTAGAAAGCTTTTGAGTGGATCCGAGATGTTGAAAGTTTCAAATATCCAGTCCACAATGGCAGAGAACTTCAAAAATCCCTTTCCCGATTTGATCTCTGAATGTAAGTTTGATGCGCCAGGGGTTTTTGGTGCACCAGAAAGCGGTGGGTACTCTTGGTTTGATCTCAAATTTTGCAACCCTGGAGGTACCTGCTTCGGATTTTTTGCACCGCTTTTCTTCGAGTTTGATGTATTTTCCATTCCTCTCGGGGATATCTTAAGTCCTTTGCGAGTAAGTCGAGGAGAGTTAATTGTTTTCCTCTTCCTAGAGCTTTCTTGCATGGCATAAGGGGGCATCCATAAAGTACGTCACGCTTATAGGGGGGAGGGGGGGTTGATCTAATCGTGACGATTTGTGACGTAGGGGAGAGGGGGGGTATGAAGTTATGTGACGTCACATGAAAAAAAATCAAATGGAAAATTTATTCGGGAAATTATAATTTAGCCTTCATTTTAAAATACAACTATTGAAGGCTTCTATAAAATTAACGTACTGATGGATTTTAAAACAAATAGTTAAATTTTTTGAATGAACACTTTTTTTAACATATATATGTGAACAGGACTCATTTATTCTATGTAGTATGAACTCTCCATTAAGGCTTTACAGAATATGGAGTACACCGCTGAAGAGCTGCTTGAGTACCGTCCTGCCTAAAAGATTTTTGCAACCGCAAATAGCAGTCGCACAAACTCCTGAAGGGTTACGGGATGCTACCAGAGACCCATGACAATGTTTTCCCTTAATATTCGTGCTGAACTCAATCGATGAACAAAAACTCATACGGAAGTTCCACGGCTGCTTTTAAAGTTTTTCGGTATAATTTATACTGCCCCTCACTCAAAAGCTCTCTGAAGGATAGAGTTTAAGCCACTTGCGGATTAAATTTCGCATCTAAGGTAGTCTGAAGTTTTTGGAGCGTCTTAGTAGAATACGAAACCTAAAATTAAAAAAGAAGAAAACTTAACCAATTTAATTCTACTATGTCTAAGTTTTCTTCTTTTTAAATTTTAGATCTAAGGTAGTGTTGAATGACTACACGATTGAAGAAATACAAAAAAAATCCGTCAGGAAAGTTCTTCTAAGGCGTGTTGCTGCAAGACGTCAGCAGGAAGCCCTGATTCTTTCAACTAGATCAGACGAATTTGAGTGGATGAATGTAAAGGGCGTGGATATGCGCGAAACATTAATCGATGACACATCAGCGACTTCTGAAGCGTATCCGATTGCAGCAATTGAAGATCATCTTCAAAATCCGCGAATCGATGACTTATAAGCTCGAAAATTTTCCATTTTTTATTTGCTGAAATTCATTTGATAGCTTTAAATAAAAAGGGTGGAATGAATATTTAATTTTTTTGTTGTGAAGGGGGGGGGGATTGTCGTGACGTGACGTACTTTCTCAGAGGGGGGTCACGAATGTGTGACGAAATGTGACAAGGGGGGGAGGGGGGGTAGATTTTGGTCAAAATTTGCGTGACGTACTAAATGGATGTCGCCTAAGAACATCCTTCGAGGGGTTCGTCAGAAGTACCCTCATCGGTTGGCAAAAAGGAATAGATATTTTCGTTGGTCAATGGCTCGGCTTTCTTGAGCATTTCTGCAAAAGAGCGCTTGGAACGTTCCCTAAGGGAGCGTTTAATTTTTTCCTCGCGCTGTTTGTACGTGGGACATGCCGCGAGATCATGTGGAGTTCCCTCGCAGTAAGGACACTTCTCAGTGTCCTCATTACAAGTGTTCTCCACATGATTGCCGCCACATTTGCTACAGCGTGCCTTATTGCAACAGTAGGAGGCTGTATGACCCAACTGCTTACAGTTCTGGCAGTTCATGACCCGCGGTACGAACAGGCGTACAGGCAGACGAACCCTATCCAGAAGGATGTAGTTTGGCAATGCAGATCCGGCGAAAGTTACCCGAAAGGATTCCGAAGGGTAGAATATTTTCTTCCCGTTTTCGATCGATGCCGAATGCAATTACTTGCAGTCCAGTACCTTTACCTTTTGCAGCATGGGGTTCTTGAAACAGCCAACGCCATGCTCCAAAATGTATTCGACGGTGAGGTTCCCATCGGTAACTACAACGTCAATCTCTACATCCTTGGCAGGGATGTACACGCGATACTCTCTTGTAAAAAGCTCGCAGCTAGCAATTGCGTTTGCTTGCTTCAGACTTTTCACGGCAACTCGCAGTTTATTCGGTCTCACTTTTGTTATCTCGGTTACGTCCGAAAACTGTTTTGCCAGGTCTTTGCCAATTTGTAAAATGTTCAGCGGTTTCGTTTTGGGCCGGAAGAAAACAATAAACGGCCCCTTCGAGTCATCCGGATAAGCCTTAATCCGTTGAGCAATCTGTAGGTCCGAGGCTGGGAGGCCGGACGGGGCTGGGGGACCAGACGAGACTGGAGGAGGAGGACTGAGCGGTAAGTTCAAAAGAGGTGAACTAGGCGGTGAGATATCTAGCTCATCTACGACCTCCTCATCCGTTCCAACGTCGATGAACATCGCGACGTTGAGGTTTTCCATTTTAGCGGGAGCAATAAGCTCTACCGCTAAGGCGACATCCATTTAGTACGTCACGCAAATTTTGACCAAAATCTACCCCCCCTCCCCCCCTTGTCACATTTCGTCACACATTCGTGACCCCCCTCTGAGAAAGTACGTCACGTCACGACAATCCCCCCCCCCTTCACAACAAAAAAATTAAATATTCATTCCACCCTTTTTATTTAAAGCTATCAAATGAATTTCAGCAAATAAAAAATGGAAAATTTTCGAGCTTATAAGTCATCGATTCGCGGATTTTGAAGATGATCTTCAATTGCTGCAATCGGATACGCTTCAGAAGTCGCTGATGTGTCATCGATTAATGTTTCGCGCATATCCACGCCCTTTACATTCATCCACTCAAATTCGTCTGATCTAGTTGAAAGAATCAGGGCTTCCTGCTGACGTCTTGCAGCAACACGCCTTAGAAGAACTTTCCTGACGGATTTTTTTTGTATTTCTTCAATCGTGTAGTCATTCAACACTACCTTAGATCTAAAATTTAAAAAGAAGAAAACTTAGACATAGTAGAATTAAATTGGTTAAGTTTTCTTCTTTTTTAATTTTAGGTTTCGTATTCTACTAAGACGCTCCAAAAACTTCAGACTACCTTAGATGCGAAATTTAATCCGCAAGTGGCTTAAACTCTATCCTTCAGAGAGCTTTTGAGTGAGGGGCAGTATAAATTATACCGAAAAACTTTAAAAGCAGCCGTGGAACTTCCGTATGAGTTTTTGTTCATCGATTGAGTTCAGCACGAATATTAAGGGAAAACATTGTCATGGGTCTCTGGTAGCATCCCGTAACCCTTCAGGAGTTTGTGCGACTGCTATTTGCGGTTGCAAAAATCTTTTAGGCAGGACGGTACTCAAGCAGCTCTTCAGCGGTGTACTCCATATTCTGTAAAGCCTTAATGGAGAGTTCATACTACATAGAATAAATGAGTCCTGTTCACATATATATGTTAAAAAAAGTGTTCATTCAAAAAATTTAACTATTTGTTTTAAAATCCATCAGTACGTTAATTTTATAGAAGCCTTCAATAGTTGTATTTTAAAATGAAGGCTAAATTATAATTTCCCGAATAAATTTTCCATTTGATTTTTTTTCATGTGACGTCACATAACTTCATACCCCCCCTCCCCCCTACGTCACAAATCGTCACGATTAGATCAACCCCCCCTCCCCCCTATAAGCGTGACGTACTTTATGGATGCCCCCTAATGTACTTTAAAAACCGGGATGAAGGGGGGGGGGGGTCAATTTAACGGAAAAGCAATTTATCAAATAAACCAAAAAAAAAATTATAAATATATAAGGAATCCAATACTTCACCAAACGCAATCCAAGCCGGCTGGTAGGTGAGTTGATCTCTTCCTGGCTAAGTGACGCTAAGCGCAAACAATACGGCAGGACCGACTGATGTCGATCGGTGCTTCTGCTGCGTCCTGGTTAGCACGTGTTCGGGGCAGCACACAATGAAAATTACAATGCCGCTTGTCGGGCTGTGCTATATCGATAGCATACGATTTACGGCACTGTAGCACAAAGATTCGGGAGGCAAAAAACTGCAACTTCACTTGTGTTGTGTCGAAACGAACGGCACAGCACACCAAGCACACAATTCATTGACCTTGAACGCGGATTAAATAGCAAAATTATTATACTTTTCGGAGCGATCGCACAACAAGTGTTAACTTGACAACGGTTGTCACTCGAATGATGATATATATATATATCAAGTCAAAACGTTGTAACGTCACGGCGGAATGTATCATATATATATATATATATATATATATATATATATATATATATATATATATATATATATATATATATATATATATATATATGATACATTCCGCCGTGACGTTACAACGTATATATATATATATATATATATATATATATATATATATATATATATATATATATATATATATATATATATATATATATATATGATACATTCCGCCGTGACGTTACAACGTTTTGACTTTTCTTTGCACAGTATTTATGTTTTAGCTGGGAAAATCGTTGAGAAACCCCTAAATATTATTATATATTTGGAAAGAGCATAAAATTTCCTATTAAAGGTGAACAAAATAATAGCATTTGCTTTGCCCAGATTGTTTTGGAAAGCAAATATGTAGCGTGACGTAACAACTCGCCAGAAATACGTCTGTTGGTTCTTCTGTTAAAACCCGAATTAATCCACCTAGCGGTGTGACCTAGCCTTTCTACTGCCACAATAATAATTATTTAATTTCTCAGGAACATCTATAATTAACTTGACTATATTTTTAAATATCCGTTCCGTATTTCTCAAAATCCTTATTTGCCAGTAAAATTCACAACGTATTGCGAAGAATAATTATATTTTCTTTCCTTGGGTGCGTAAATACTTGTAAGCGTCATTTATGTTATTTGATGAACACCTTATTCAGACTAATCTCAAGTTTTTTTAGTCTTGTCCTTGAAATGCAGTCATACATGTATATTAATATTTTTTGAAACGATGGTTCTGCAATTGATAAAGGGACGGTATTAAAACTTCTCGCTCGGTGGTAATCTGCAATTGATGCAGGAAGCGACACAATATGTGTCGATAACTCAACCAAAACGCGTCGCTATTCTTGAGAAGTGGATTTTGCGGTCTCCTTTTGTCCAGCGCCTCTATGGTTCAAAGGTACAAGTACCAGCGAATCACATGCCCTGGCGGGTGTTGTGGGTTCGAATCCGGTTGTAATCTTAGATTACAGCTTGGTTCGACTCATGCACCTTCCAGTATTGGACAAAAGGTAGGAGTCAAAATGACTACTTGTCAAGCATAGCTACCAATACCCCCCCCCCCTTCCTTTCCGCTCTTCCCCTCCTTCTCCAAAAATTAAAAAAATTCATTTCTTTCCCCTACCGTCCCTTTATAAATTGCAGAACCATCGTTTCAAAAAAATACACCTTATTTAGTTTTATAATCGGTCGGCCTTAACTTTCGGGTTTCAGAGCCACATACGAAACTTGTTTTGAACTGACAATATGAGATATGTTTTCATAGCAGATTTTTTGATGTTTTTTTTTGAGTGGTTTTAGCCCAAAGGGTAGATTTTTTTGATATTTTGATATTAATACCATGCGTTCAAAAATTAGCATCTTTGAAAAACAAGAGTTCAGAAAAATTATTATTATACTTCGCTTTTGAAGAAAAAGGATATCTACAACAAAATGATTAATCTCAAAATTTTACTATTAGTTTGCTTGGCTTCAATTTTGCAATTAAAACATGATACATGACATAAGACATCTGTCCTTTAAAATGTCACTAACAAAAACAAATCTCACCAAGTTACTACCGTGCAACGTTTACTTCCTATTTTTCATCTAACATTTCTAAGCTCTAGTATCTATGGATTAAAAAGAGCATATATTGATGCGCAAAATTTGTTTGAAATTTGTATAAATTTATTTGGAAAAATCAACTCACTAGTATTTTGATCCTATACACCACTATACTGATATACTTAAATTAACTGCTTTTCTCCGCTTTTTGCTTTTCGTGTACAATTGTGAGTAACAACAAGTGAAGAAAATGACAATTGAAATCTAAAATCAAAGAAAAGAGAAAACTTTGCAATTGAATCCCGCTATTTAATATTTATTTGCGACAGATACGTAGTTCGCCTACGACGTGCAGGCTTCATCAGTGTCTTATTTCAAAGCGTATACGTATCTGTCGCGAATAAATATTAAATAGTGGAATTTAGTCGGTAAAAGTTTTTTTCTTTTCTTTTATTTCAGAGTTCGTATTCCACTAAGAGGCTTCAAAAACTTCTGACTTTTGACATGTTTCTCACTTTTCTTGAATTCCATTGCAAATTGTCATCACATACACATACATACAACATACATACATACATAAATACATACATACATACATACATACATACATACATACATACATACATACATACATACATACATACATACATACATACATACATACATACATACATACATACATACATCGGATGGTAAATGGTTGAATAATGCGCTCCAGAACTATCACGAAGTTCCACAGCCTCTTATTTAGCAACTCCTATCTCTACCTCCTCGTGGTACCATCCGGGATACGCTCCTTAGTGGAAATCGGACAACCGGTGGAAACTAGGGTCGTATGCGGACAGAGAAGGGGGCACTCATGCGAAGGCTGAGTGTAAACTCTCCGCCTGCAAATGACGGATCTCGGTAGAAGCATGTTCGATGAACCTGAAAATACCGAGAACCTGAGCAGAGGGTCCAAAGCCCCCAAAGGAGGATGGTTTTAATAGCTATTATCCATGGCTAAAAGTAAAAACATGAATGGATAAACCCCTAATCCAAGGTGTCATGCGACCCGTGCCGAGGGATGAATGGTGGGGGGGGGGTTCTATAAATACTCAGCCTCAAACGGAGCCTGTGGAGTACCAGAGCGCCCTCCACAGTAATCAGCCCTTACCGCATCATGAGAGGCTCTGATGTGGCGGACTTTTCTTTCCCCTCAACTCGTGGGATTCTTATGGAAGACAAAATCAAAAATACAACAAGTGTGGATACGGTGGAAAACCCGTTCGCTAGAGGAGGCATCCAGCGTTCTCCACCAAGGGTGGAGAAGGATGCAACTAGGAGCGCTAGTGTGGGTGGCAAAGGCAGCGGTATGCCTACCACGCCGGACACAGCGATGAACGGCCCAGCGCTTATCAGGGCGATGGAGAAAAATAGAGACGCTGTACCTAAAGTGGTAGCAGCGTCACAGCAGCTCGAGGTAATAATCGAGTTTACGTCAGGTCGCGGCAATTTCTCCAAGGACCTGAAGCAGAGCTTGCTCATGCTTCGGAGAACCTTGAATGCAGCGACCAAAACGCACAACGACCTCGTGGCGCGTGCAGGAGAGGCTAAGAAGGTGACCGTGAAGGCGTCGAAGGCAGTACAAACGGACGCTTGCCCGTTGACGGAGTGTCGTAACGCGGCCCAGGAGGCTACGGAAAGCGCTACCAGCAGCGGTAAGGCATCCGCCAAGCGCCCGAGACAGTCCCCGGGGGATAGCACCCCTGGCGGACCGAAAAAACGCCTGATCGGTAAAAGCCCTCAGGCTAGCGGGTTGGCAGAGCTAACCGATGAACCAGCGGGAAGCTCCAAGACAGGTGGCCCGTGGACCGAGGTTAGGGCCAAGAGAAAAGGCGGAGGAGGCTCCAGTAAAAAATCTGCTCCACCTAAACCGGCAAGAAAGCGAGCGAAGAAAGGCGACGCTCTTATCCTGAAAACCGACGGGTCGAAATACTCGGAGGTTCTGAAGGCCATGAGAGGAGACGCCCTACTCAAGGATCTGGGCGCGGACGTACGGAGCATCCGCCGCTCACGCACGGGCGATATGATCCTCGAGTTAAAGAAGGACGCCACAAAGAAGAGTTCCGCATACAAGCCCATAGCGGAAGGAGTGCTCGGGGACGGAGTGAAGGTACGTGCTCTCACACCAGAAGTGACTCTCCAGCTTAAGAACCTGGACGAGATCACCGAAGTGCGTGAGGTCGTACAAGCTCTCAAAGAGCAAAGTGGAGTGGTGGTGGCAACCGAGGCGGTTCGCCTACGCAAGGGTCCGGCCGGGACCCAGGTAGCCACCATACGACTTCCGCTGATTGACGGAAACAAAGCCCTGAAAGCTGCTAGGCTAAAAGTGGGGTGGTCGGTATGCCCACTGAGCGTGTCCAAGCAGTCGGAAGCTTGCTTCCGGTGTTTCGAGCACGGACATAAAGCCTGGAACTGCAAGGGGCCAGATAGGAGCCAGTTGTGCAGGAGATGTGGCAGTGCTGGCCATAAAACAAAGGACTGCGCGGAGCCTCCTAAGTGCCTGATCTGTACCGGTAAACGGGACGCAAAGCACGTAACGGGAGGTCCAAGGTGCCCGGCCGGTGTGCCGGCGACTAAGCCACGTTCATAGTGCAAGTGACACAACTCAACCTGAACCACTGCAGCACAGCTCAGCAGCTGTTACACCAAGCAGTTTCTGAGTCAGCAATGGACATTGCCATAGTCTCGGATCCATATCGCGTCCCTGCCGGAAACGGCAACTGGGTCTCGGATAGGTCTGCGACGGCGGCTATATGGACAACAAGCAGGTTCCCGGTTCAGGAGGTTGTGTCAACTGCAGACGAGGGATTTGCGGTTGCCAAAGTGGGTGGAGTGTTCTACTGCAGTTGTTATGCTCCGCCGAGTTGGTCTATCGAGCAGTTTACGCGGATGGTAGACCGAGTATCAGTTGTGCTGATTGCTTTAAGGCCGGTAGTTGTGGCGGGCGACTTTAACGCTTGGGCGGTAGAGTGGGGAAGTCGTCGCACGAACCATAGGGGTCGGATTCTGCTTGAAGCTCTGGCAAAGCTCAACGTAGATCTGGCCAACGTCGGCAACACAAGTACCTTCAGTAGGAACGGTGCGGAGTCTATCATCGACGTGACTTTCGGCAGTCCTGGTCTGATAGGAGACTGGCGGGTAGATAATGGCTACACTCACAGTGACCACCAGGCGGTCCGCTATGGTGTCGGTCAGATAACGAGGCGGCAGGCGGCGAGTAGGGCCAACACTCCAACCACCCGTGGATGGAAGACATCATACTTCGATCCCGAAGTATTTGTGGAAGCGATCCGGAGAGAGTGCGGTGATCGCGGTATGCCCGATCCGAACGCTGATCATTTGGTTGAGGTACTGTCGCGAGCATGTGACGCTACCATGCCTAGGAAAGGTCGTCCTAGGTATGGCAGGTCACCGGCTTACTGGTGGACAGATGAAATTGCGGAACTCCGCGGAGCGTGCTTTCGTGCGAGGAGAATTATGCAAAGAGCTCGTTCGGATGAAAGCAGGGCTGAATGTCGAGTAGCACTTGTTGCTGCACGCGCAGCGCTTAAGAGCGGGATAAAAGCTAGTAAACGAGCCTGCTTTGAAAGGTTATGTGCTAGTGCCAATGCGAACCCGTGGGGTGATGCCTACAGAGTCGTAATGGCAAAGACCAAGGGTGTGATGGCGCCCGCTGAGCAATCGCCAGAGATGCTGGAGCGGATCATCGAGGGCCTCTTTCCGCGCCACGAGCCAAGGCCCTGGCTCCAGGCCGCTGAGTCGTCCCACGGCCGACGTTCCAGTATCTCAGACCATAGCGTAGGATGGTCGGCCTCCCAGCCGAATATCCAAAGTAACGTGAGCGACGGCGGTTTGGAGGTCGGGGACGAAGTGACGGTTACGAACGAGGAACTCATTGATATCGCTAAATCCCTAAAGGTGAGCAAGGCACCGGGGCCAGACGGTATCCCGAATATGGCCATTAAAGCGGCTATTTTAGAGGCTCCCGAATTATTCGGGGCAGTAATGAATAGATGCCTGGAAGCTGGCCACTTCCCGGACAGATGGAAGCGACAGAACCTGGTCCTATTGCCGAAGCCGGGAAAACCTCCGGGTGTCCCCTCGTCATATAGGCCGATATGTCTACTCGATACTGCCGGCAAGGTGCTGGAGAGGGTTATCCTTAACAGACTCGTACAGTACACGGAGGGTACAAACGGTCTGTCAAGGAACCAATTCGGCTTCCGAAAAGGCAAATCTACGGTGGATGCCATCTTGTCTGTCACTAAGACAGCCGAGGTGGCAATCCAGCCCAAGAGGACAGGTATTCGTTATTGCGCAGTTGTCACGCTCGACGTGAGAAATGCGTTTAATAGCGCTAGCTGGGACTCCATAGCCAGCTCGCTTCGGAACGTCCAAGTGCCGGTGTCGCTGTACAGAACTCTGGAAAATTATTTCCAGAATCGTGTGCTATGCTACAACACGGAGGATGGTCAGAAATGCGTTCCAATCACCTCAGGGGTTCCGCAAGGTTCCATACTGGGCCCGGTGTTGTGGAACGTCATGTATGACGAGGTGTTGAAGCTAAAGTTTCCGGTAGGGGTGGCGATTGTCGGCTTTGCGGACGATATCACCTTGGAAGTCTACGGTGAATCTATCAGAGAGGTTGAGTTGACGGCTGCTCACTCTATAAGCATTGTTGAAGATTGGATGCGATCCAGGAAACTGGACCTAGCGCATCAAAAAACGGAGGTTATCGTGGTTAACAACCGCAAGTCGGTGCAGCAAGCAAATATCAGTGTCTGGGACTGCACTATTTCGTCAACGCGGTTCTTAAAACTCCTTGGAGTCATGGTCGACGACAAGCTCAAGTTCGGGAGCCACGTCGACTATGCCTGCAAGAAGGCTTCCACAGCTATTTCGGCATTGTCTCGTATGATGTCTAATAGCTCTGCGGTATATGGCAGCAAGCGAAGGCTTTTAGCCAACGTGGTCCAGTCCATACTCTGGTATGGCGGGCCGGTGTGGTCATCGGCGTTAGGTACCAAAAGCTATCTAGCCAAGCTGGAAAGCACCTATCGTCTCATGTGCTTAAGAGTGGCGAGTGCGTACCGCACAGTTTCACATGACGCAATCTGCGTCTTAGCGGGTATGATGCCTATTGGTATCATCATCAGCGAGGACGTAGAGTGCTTCAACCAACGTGGAACTAGAGGCATACGGAGTACCACAAGATCGGCCTCGATGATCACATGGCAGCGGGCATGGTCTGATTCCACAAAAGGCCGGTGGACACATAGACTTATCCCGGAACTATCCGGATGGGTCAACAGGCGTCATGGCGAAGTCAACTTCCACCTGACACAGATTCTGTCAGGGCATGGTTGTTTTAGACAGTATCTGCACAAATTTGGGCATACGGAGTCCCCCGAGTGTCCTGAATGCGCGGACGTTGAGGAAACTGCAGAACATGCTTTCTTCATATGCCCTCGTTTCGAGGGCGTGAGAAGCAACATGATGGCAGTTAGCGGACAGGACACTACTCCGGATAACTTAGTCCAAAGGATGTGTTCTAGCTCGGACGTCTGGGGTGCGGTCAATGCGGCTGCTACCCAGATCGTACTTGAGCTACAAAATCGTTGGAAAGCCGATCAACGGCGAATAAACAGCCTAACTACCATAGTCCAGTAGTTATCTAAGAGCGTGCGTTAAGCACAATAGCCCCTCCCTGAAGTAATACCGATAAGGTGGTTCCAGGGGGGATTGAGGCTGGAGACTCGAGTAGGGTTTTAGTGGGTCTGGATCTCCACGATCTTCACGGGATACCAAACCCCACTCCCTGAGCTGTCTTTTCAGGTGTCTGATAGCAGATTTCCCTACTCGTTAAAAAAAAAAAAAAAAAAAAAAAAAAAAAAAAAAAACATACATACATACATACATACATACATACATACATACATACATACATACATACATACATACATACATACATACATACATACATACATACATACATACATACATACATACATACATACATACATACATACATACATACATACATACATACATACATACATACATACATACATACATACATACATACATACATACATACATACATACATATATACATACATCGCACACATTGAATTCAATCAACATTTGATTGATACGTTTTGATTTCACACGTTTTAACGGTTTAATATACGGTGCTTAAGTGTTAAAATTTGAATAACTTTTGAATGAACCGTCCGATTTTAAATAACTCGGTTTCGTTTGATAGATCTCAGCAGTAATTTTCAAATAATAATAAAATGTGTGATGTTTTTCATTGAATTAATTCTTAAATGTTACAAAAATATGTTTTAAATACTATTTTTTCACATTTCTTTATGTAACTTTCAAACTACAAGTCCAATCATCATGAAATTTGGAAGTTAAGGGTTTGTAAGGCTCCTCTTTCATATGCAATCAATTTTGTTCAAATCGGTTAAGGGATCTATGAGATAATGAAGTCCCATATTTTTTGTATTTTTATACATAACGCTGTTAAGATCGACTGAAGTACATATATTGTATTGCGGATTTTCGGCTTTCCAGTCAGTTTTATATTGAAAACGGCTTTTTTATACTGCCTGATGTTTCGGCCTTTGGTTTTGGCCTTTTTCAAAGGTAACTGCAATAGTTTGTTTATTATAATAACAGGATATAACTTTAACACATTGAACATAAAAATATATTTTTGACTTCTACTCACTACGGTTACGTTTTCTTGTCTAAACGTTGATTGCCAACGGAAGGAAGTTCAAATTTAAATAGCTCCAATTGCATTGGTTTGGTGACAAAATAATGTACACACCTAAACCTTTTGACCATAGTGCACAACTGAATCGTTTTTAAAAAATGGTGCGCAAAAATCGATCAACTGCGGTGAGCTGAAACAGGGCTATTAGGGTTGTGGACTATGATAGACACTCATGAGAGTTGTATAGGAGACGGTAGACTTTGCTGTGCTCTTTTCTATTGCTTATTGTTTTTGATGGTATGTAAGATGCCTGCGTACGTACTGCTCAAATTGTCTACATCGCTACGATAATTAACAGTGTTGGGAGTGTTAGTAATGTGACACATCTCAAGTATTGGAAGAGCTGTGGTTCGATAACTGCGGTCAATTATTTTAGTTTTGTTTACATCGAAATTGTGTTGGTGTTGTATCATATGGTCAATTAAAGCTGTTCTGTCACCTAGTTTAGCTGCTTCTGTATTCGTTTCTACTAGTCTAGCATGTTTACTTATATTAGATTTGTGTCCACTGAGACGGGTTTTCAGCTGATTTCTTGTCATTCCAATGTAGCACTTCTCGCAGTCGGCACACGGGATGCTGTATATTACTTGGGACTGTTGCAGCGGTGGTATTGGATCTTTGACAGGTGGTAGCAGGTGTTTTGTCGTTTTTAACGGTTTGCTGGCAAGCTTTACGTTGGGGTAGCTGGATTGGAAGGTTTTGTTTATTCCTGTGCTGAGTTGTGGAATATACGGAATTGCGCGATACGTGTATTGTTTTTGGCTGGACGGTGCAGTGGTTAGCTGTGATGGGATATGCTGTTCGATTTCTGTACTGGCAGCTTCATCGGATTGGAGCGGTGGTGGTTCTGGCTGAGGAGTTTCGATGCGATTTTTAATTCGGTTTAGCAGTCTGTTGATCAACGCAATGGAAGGATCGACAGTTTCGATTTCGTCCAGTACATAAACAAGATAACCCTTCCGACCAACTACATATTGGTTTCTTTCGACGTAGTATCGTTGTTCACAAACATTCCCAAGGATTTGGTTATGCACGACATAATCATGAGTTGGGACACTATACGCAGCAACACCAATATCAACCTCGATCTGTTCCTGGAAATCATAGAGTTTTGTATCGACACCAGTTATTTCCGATTTCGTGACAAAATTTACCTCCAAACATTCGGAACCGCAATGGGAACTGAAGGAAAATAATTTTTTTATTTCACTTTTAGGGGGATTAATCAAAATTCAAATTCTACCAGACGATAGAGCTTTCAATTTCAAGAAACTCTTCCAAAGGTTCGATAAACTTAAAACCAAGTTTTTCTAGTCAAAACTTAGTGCGCACGTTTTCTTTTGTTTTGGGCTATTGTGCGCGCGAGTAACTGTGTTATAAAAGTTGGCGCGAGTGTTCGAGGGTTAATATCTTTTTACCGGTAAAACCAATTGTTGAGACTTAGAAGTAAAATCGACCGCACTGGCGGTTAGAATTGCATCCTGTAGCAGATTGGTGCTAACGGGCGTACATTTAGACCAGTTTTGCAGCCCTTCTGGCAACCCGTCAGCCGCATAATAATTTCGGTAGCGATCGGACAATAGTCACTCCAGATCGAACCAGTAGCAAGAGTGAACGCAAAACTTGCATCTTCGTTATCCTGCAATCAAATATACTTACCACTCTGCAATACTTACCTGTGTAGTTAGTTATTAGTTGAACCCGTTTAGCCTGAAATAAATCTCTAAGTTAAAGTGCCTAATACGGTGACTTAAGTGATATTCTGTAACAGTGAAATTTCCGATCCACTACCATCCTCTTTGGTGGTTATTATCCAGCAGCCGCCGGCTGTCGTCGTTCCCGCCTGCTATACACGCTTGCTGCCGGCTATCGTCGTCTGCTTTTTTCCTTCAAAATACACAACGTAGGGCAAGCGCCAACACAATTTTGGTGCCGTGACCAGGATTGACTGGTTACTTGCTGTTTGGCGCATCCAGTAGCTGTTTAACTTTTCTACAAGGCTCGATTTATCGGGCGTAAGATCGGAACTGTTCCTGATTGTTCTGCTGGCATCGGCTGGCATACATTGCTAGTGTTCCTGTTGCAAAGTTCCATTGTTCCTGATATAAAGTGCTATTGTTCCCGCCACGAGGCATCATTGTTCCTGCTACAAAGTGATATTGTACTACGAATCTCCATTGTTCATAATACAAAGTGACGCTTTCATCGATCTGGACAACAATAGGACTACAATACGACCATTATCTTGCTGTGGCGTCCCAAGCTGTGGGAATTAACGCTTTTATACCTGCTACGACAAATTCGGAAGATTTTTCGAAATTTTCAACGAGCTGTAGTTCCAGTTTCATTGTGCTGTGGAATTTCTTGGCCTTTCTGCATCCTGCTATTCGAACCGGTGAATCCGGTATTCATATTTGTTCCTGTTGGCTGAAATTTATACAAGGCATAATTAGCCTTGGCAAAGGTGAGCACCTTTCCAAGCATTTTTCTACCCTTTTGTGGGTCTACTTGTGGTCTTTCGTTCTAGAGGTCGTTCGGCTGTTTCATATCCAGTTTAATTCATCGTGCCGCTTATCAACATGGCGGATCAACAACTAGAAAGGCAGCTGCGTTCCCGGAGATCTACGCTGCTAGCATCGCTGGGTCGGGCAGAGGCTTTTGATGCTGACTTCGACGTTCAACGAGACCAAACGCAGGTAACATTAAGGTTACAATATCTTTCCGGAATATGGGATAACTTAGAGGCCGTGCAGGCTCAATTAGAGGACATTGAAGCCAGTCCAGAGGGTCAAGCGGAGCATGCAGCGGCGCGTGCCGATTTTGAATCCCGTCTCTTCGCAATAAAAGCCAGTCTAATTTCTAAATTGCCTTCTGTTCCTGCAAATCAGAGCTCTCAGCCTTCTCGGTCTTCCTCCACTCTCTCGGGCATCAAGTTGCCAACAATTTCTCTTCCGGAATTCGATGGTGATTATAAGCAGTGGCTTGCTTTTCACGACACTTTTCTAGCGTTGATACATTCCAACAGTGAAGTTCCGGATGTTCAAAAGTTTCATTATCTGCGTGCAGCTGTAAAGGGAGAAGCTGCTAAATTGATCGAATCGATTGGAATTAGCTCTGCCAACTACGCTTTGGCCTGGCAGACATTAGAGGGGCGTTATTCCAACGATTATTTACTTAAAAAACGGCATCTGCAGGCACTCTTCGACATTCCGTGCATGAAAAAGGAGTCCGCTACAACGTTACATGGGTTAGTAGACGAGTTTGAGCGGTACGTTAAAATTCTTCATCAACTGGGCGAGCCAACCGATTCGTGGGGTACCATCTTGGAGCATCTTCTGTGTACCCGCCTGCATGACAGCACTCTTCGGGAATGGGAAAACCATGCCTCGACCGTAGAGAATCCTGATTACACCTGCTTAATCGATTTCCTCCAAAGAAGGACCAGAGTTTTGGATTCAATATCAGTGAATCATAACCACGCTTCCAATCCTGCTTCTGTTACGCCAGCTAACACATCAAAGCGACCCTTTCACTCGCAATATCGTTTGTCTTCCTACTCTTCTACAGCAAATTCAGTAGGATCCAAACCCACAGAAAGATGTGGTGTTTGCGGTCAACCGCACATGGCGATAAAATGCCCAAAGTTCAACCAGCTTACGTTTGGAGAACGTCAGCAACTCGTTCAATCCAAGTGACTTTGTCATAATTGTTTGAAAACTGGCCACATGGTTCGCAATTGTTTATCCAACTCCAGTTGTCATAAATGCAATCGTCATACTCTACTGCATTCTACGCAAGGTGACGGATCACGAAGGACCATCGAAGCAACTGCCTCAAGTTCTACTCTACCGGAGAATTCGCAACCTGACGAACTTACTGCAGCAACCGCGTCGGCCCAGCCTTCAGTTCCAGCTACCGAAAATGTTCCAGAAGTGGAAGTCAGCTCCGCTGTCCAGCATCCAAGAGAGAATGTTTTCCTGCTCACTGTGATCGTGAAGGTAATCGACGCTTTCGGACATACGCATCTGGCTCGCGCTTTGTTGGACAGCGCATCGCAGCCAAATCTCATTACAGATCGAATGGCTCAAATTCTTCGCTTAAGAAGGGATCGTGTTAATGTTACCGTACAGGGAGCCGGTAAACTTTGTAAACCGGTTCGGGAATCAGTTTTTGCACAAATCCATTCTAGACGGGATGATTTTTCTTGCGGTGCAAGTTTTCTAGTAATGGATAAGGTAACGGCAAACCTTCCTTCTCAGGATATTTCTACAACTGGATGGAAAATTCCCAAGGGATTGTTCCTGGCAGATCCATCGTTCAATAAGAATCAACCAATCGATATGGTATTAGGAGCCAGACATTTCTATTCGTTCTTTCTCAGTTCTGCGCGTATTCAGTTGGACAAAAATCTACCGCTTTTAGTAGACAGCGTCTTCGGATGGACTATTGTTGGCTCTGCAAGTCCTGTTCTTTCTTCACCAGTTTCTTCTTCGGCAGTCTGCAATACCGTATTAGTTTCGAATATCTCTCTGGAAGACAGCATCGAACGTTTTTGGAAAACCGAAGAACTTACCACTGAAAGCAACTACTCGGTTGAGGAGACGCAATGTGAAACCCTGTACCAGGCTACTGTTTCCCGAAATCCTGAAGGACGCTATTTTGTACGCTACCCCAAGAAGCCTGATTTCGAATCAATGTTAGGTGAGTCAAAATCTGCTGCTATGAAACGATTTGAACTACTTGAAAGACGGCTGCAGCGAAACCCACTACTTAAAGATGATTATCACCAGTTCATGCGAGAGTATCTCTCCCTTGGCCATATGCAGTTGGTCAAAGAGGACGAAGAACAGAACTCTCGAGCCTATTATTTACCTCACCACCCCGTAATTAAGGAAGCAAGTTCGACAACCAAGGTTCGAGTCGTTTTCGACGGCTCTGCAAAAACTTCTACCAGTTTCTCGCTTAATGAAGCTCTTTGCGTAGGCCCCGTGGTGCAGGACGATCTTCTCACTATCATCTTACGGTTTCGCACATTCCCAGTTGCTCTAGTCGGAGATATTGCTAAAATGTACAGACAAGTACTCGTTCATCCGGAAGATACCCCGTTGCAGCGCGTTTTATGGCGCTTTTCATCAGAATCACCTGTACAAACTTACGAATTGCTAACTGTAACGTATGGTTTAGCTCCTTCATCATTTCTTGCGACCCGTACTCTCCAGCAGCTAGCGACAGACGAAGGCGAACCATATCCGGCCGATGCACAGGCTCTTAAGAAATGTTTTTATGTCGACGGTTTCATTGGTGGGGCACAAACAGTCGAAGAAGCCACCCAGTTTCAGAAAGGTGAAACCGTCTCAAAACAGTCCTCGATTCACCTGATGAGCCCGTTTTTAGACCCAGAGAGAGTGTTGAGAGTAGGAGGCCGTCTTAATTTGTCCCAGTTACCCTATCAAGCAAAGCATCCGGCTTTAATTCCCGCTAACCACCCGTTTACCCGGATGATAGCTGAACATTACCACCGTAAATTGCTTCACGGCGGCGGGCGTCTGCTGTTAAGTACAATTCGAGAGGAGTTTTGGCCGCCAAGAGGTCGCAAACTAGTTCAAAGCATCGTCAGAAATTGTTTTCGTTGCACACGCCTCAACCCAGTACCTGCCCAGCAACAAATCGGTCAATTACCAGCTCCGAGAATAATTCCAAGTCGTCCATTCAGTATCACCGGCATTGACTACGCTGGCCCACTGTATCTTCGTCCGATTCATAAGCGTGCAGCACCTGCCAAATCTTACCTGTGCGTCTTTCTGGGCTCCTCAACCAAAGCAGTGCACCTAGAATTGGTGAATGACCTCTCCACCCAAGCATTCCAGTGTTGCCTCCGAAGGTTCCTCGCCCGGCGTGGCTGTCCTGCGCATATCCATTCTGATAATGGTAAAAATTTCGAACCGTCACTGCTACCCATGAGAGAAGATCCGAACGACTTAGCCGCACTCACACCTGGACACTTTCTTATCGGATCATCCCTGCAAGCCCTGCCCGACCCAGATCTGAACGACATACCTGTGAACCGACTCGACCACTATCAGCAGCTGCAGTTGCATGTGCAACAATTTTGGATCCATTGGCGAAAGGAGTATCTACAAGAACTACAGAAAGACACCAGAGGATGGAAACGAAATGATGAAATAGTTCCCGGCAGAATGGTTATCATTGTCGACGAACTGCAACCACCGATTCGCTGGCCGTTAGGGCGAATACAAGCTGTTATGCCCGGAAAAGATCAGCTGGCACGAGTTGTTTCAGTCCGTACTACTCGTGGAATCATCACTCGTCCGATCGCAAAAATTTGCCTGTTGCCGTGTTCTCCAGTACCAACCAGCAATGATTCACCAATGGCCAACAACCCACAACCGGCCCAACGCAGTTCGGATATGTCGTCAGAATGAACTAACGTGAGAAGAAATAGAGTTAGAATTATAAAAACCAACCTGTATTACTAGCTAGTTAAAAGTTATGTTTCTTGTTTACATTTTTTGTTGAACACGATTGTTCAAGGCGGGTATGTTGAGACTTAGAAGTAAAATCGACCGCACTGGCGGTTAGAATTGCATCCTGTAGCAGATTGGTGCTAACGGGCGTACATTTAGACCAGTTTTGCAGCCCTTCTGGCAACCCGTCAGCCGCATAATAATTTCGGTAGCGATCGGACAATAGTCACTCCAGATCGAACCAGTAGCAAGAGTGAACGCAAAACTTGCGTCTTCGTTATCCTGCAATCAAATATACTTACCACTCTGCAATACTTACCTGTGTAGTTAGTTATTAGTTGAACCCGTTTAGCCTGAAATAAATCTCTAAGTTAAAGTGCCTAATACGGTGACTTAAGTGATATTCTGTAACAGTGAAATTTCCGATCCACTACCATCCTCTTTGGTGGTTATTATCCAGCAGCCGCCGGCTGTCGTCGTTCCCGCCTGCTATACACGCTTGCTGCCGGCTATCGTCGTCTGCTTTTTTCCTTCAAAATACACAACGTAGGGCAAGCGCCAACACCAATTCTTATGAAATTTGGCATATATATTCGTAGTGTGAAAACCTCTCGTTTGATATTAAAATAATTGAAATTAGGTTATTTTTCTTAATTAAAATCATTATAAATTATTGTTAATTTTGGTGTGGTGTATTGAATTACTCATAACCTTCAAATTAAACATCCAATCAAAAAACCATTCAATAGTGATCTATCCGGCTATATTACCTGCCAAATGAAACTAATAGCACGTAAATCGGTTTGGCCATCTCTGAGAAACAGGCGATCATTTGAACCTTGTCAAAACTGGTTTTTTAAGCATAACTTTTAAACCACTTGTTTGTTTTCAATAAAAATTGGTGTGAAGTTTAGCAATAGTAAGAGCTTTTATTTGGTACTAAGATCGATGAAATCGGTTATGTAGTTCCGGAGAAAATCGAGTCACGTTATTTTCACATTTTTGCTTATAACTTTCAAACTAAAAGTCAGACCACGAAACCATTTAATAGTGATATACTAGGTAAAAATAACTTTTAAATAAAAGTTATAGCAGACGAATCGGTTCAGCCATCTCCGAGAAATAGGCGATTGAAAATTGAAGCGCACACACATACACACACACACACACACACACACACACACACACACACACACACACACACACACACACACACACACACACACACACACACACACACACACACACACACACACACACACACACACACACACACACACACACACACACACACACACACACACACACACACACACACACACACACACACACACACACACACACACACACACACACACACACACACACACACACACACACACACACACACACACACACACACACACACACACACACACACACACACACACACACACACACACACACACACACACACACACACACACACACACACACACACACACACACACACACACACACACACACACACACACACACACACACACACACACAGACATTGCTCATTCGTCGAACCTGATCGATTGGTATATGTGACACGGGCCTCAGATCGACTTCGTGTTTTTCGACCAATTCCTAAACCTTTGTTATATTGTATAACAAAGGTAAAACAATGCAATAGTTTCCCGCTTGCTCAACTTAAAACTTATCGATCAGAGCACCGCCAAAAGATTACAAACAACCACAGCAGTATGCCCATCGATTTACGGACAACCTAAAGCCCACAAGCCACAACTTCCGCTTCGACCCGTAGTACCGACTATAACATCGCCAACATACAGCCTATCGAAGTTTATTGCAAACATCCTTTCCAAAAGCATGAACAGCAAATACAACATCATCGACAGTTTCGATTTCGTCCAGTACATAAACAAGATAACCCTTACGACCAACTACATATTGGTTTCTTTCGACGTAGTATCGTTGTTCACAAACATTCCCAAGGATTTGGTTATGCACGACATAATCATGAGTTGGGACACTATACGCAGCAACACCAATATCAACCTCGATCTGTTCCTGGAAATCATAGAGTTTTGTATCGACACCAGTTATTTCCGATTTCGTGACAAAATTTACCTCCAAACATTCGGAACCGCAATGGGAAGTTGTTTATCTCCCATTCTAGCCGAATTCGTAATAGAAACCCTACTAAATACTGTTACTAGAAACCTACAATACAATATTCCAGTGCTCAAAAAGTATGTTGACGACCTCATACTTGCATTACCAGAGGACGAAGTTGACAACACTCTAGCGGCATTCAACAACTACAACCCCCACATACAGTTTACAAAAGAAAACGAGCTCGAAAACCGCCTCCCGTTTTTGGATACACTTGTTATCCGGAATGAAAACCAAAGCATCACTACTCAATGGTATTCCAAAAGTATTGCCTCCGGCCGGCTACTCAACTACCACTCGTTCCACCCTATGCACATGAAAATCAATGTTGCAACCAATTTTATCAATCGTGTCATCAAGATCACTACCAACAAATCATCTGATCAGCAAAAACATGTCATTTTTCAACATCTACGCCAGAATAATTATCCGACGGCGTTGATCAACAGACTGCTAAACCGAATTAAAAATCGCATCGAAACTCCTCAGCCAGAACCACCACCGCTCCAATCCGATGAAGCTGCCAGTATAGAAATCGAACAGCATATCCCATCACAGCTAACCACTGCACCGTCCAGCCAAAAACAATACACGTATCGCGCAATTCCGTATATTCCACAACTCAGCACAGGAATAAACAAAACCTTCCAATCCAGCTACCCCAACGTAAAGCTTGCCAGCAAACCGTTAAAAACGACAAAACACCTGCTACCACCTGTCAAAGATCCAATACCACCGCTGCAACAGTCCCAAGTAATATACAGCATCCCGTGTGCCGACTGCGAGAAGTGCTACATTGGAATGACAAGAAATCAGCTGAAAACCCGTCTCAGTGGACACAAATCTAATATAAGTAAACATGCTAGACTAGTAGAAACGAATACAGAAGCAGCTAAACTAGGTGACAGAACAGCTTTAATTGACCATATGATACAACACCAACACAATTTCGATGTAAACAAAACTAAAATAATTGACCGCAGTTATCGAACCACAGCTCTTTCAATACTTGAGATGTGTCACATTACTAACACTCCCAACACTGTTAATTATCGTAGCGATGTAGACAATTTGAGCAGTACGTACGCAGGCATCTTACATACCATCAAAAACAATAAGCAATCGAAAAGAGCACAGCAAAGTCTACCGTCTCCTATACAACTCTCATGAGTGTCTATCATAGTCCACAACCCTAATAGCCCTGTTTCAGCTCACCGCAGTTGATCGATTTTTGCGCACCATTTTTTAAAAACGATTCAGTTGTGCACTATGGTCAAAAGGTTTAGGTGTGTACATTATTTTGTCACCAAACCAATGCAATTGGAGCTATTTAAATTTGAACTTCCTTCCGTTGGCAATCAACGTTTAGACAAGAAAACGTAACCGTAGTGAGTAGAAGTCAAAAATATATTTTTACGTTCAATGTGTTAAAGTTATATCCTGTTATTATAATAAACAAACTATTGCAGTTACCTTTGAAAAAGGCCAAAACCAAAGGCCGAAACATCAGGCAGTATAAAAAAGCCGTTTTCAATATAAAACTGACTGGAAAGCCGAAAATCCGCAATACAATTTATACATAACTTTTGAACTAAAAGTCCGATCAGTATGAAATTCAATAGCGATCAATGGGACACGTAGACCTTTCATTTGACACTAAGAACATTAAAATCGGTCCAGCCATCTCCGAGAAAAGTGAGTGAGATTAAAAGCGTTACACACACACACACACACACACACACACACACACACACACACACACACACACACACACACACACACACACACACACACACACACACACACACACACACACACACACACACACACACACACACACACACACACACACACACACACACACACACACACACACACACACACACACACACACACACACACACACACACACACACACACACACACACACACACACACACACACACACACACACACACACACACACACACACACACACACACACACACACACACACACACACACACACACACACACACACACACACACACACACACACACACACACACACACACACACACACACACACACACACACACACACACACACACACACACACAGAGAAAATGCTCCGTTTTCGAAACTGAGTCGAATGGTATATAACATTCGGCCCGCAGGACCTTCTTTCCATTTCCGGTTTTCCAAGTGATTTCTATACCTTTATAGGGTAATTGATCTTGAATGGACCTATTTAGCGCTTTTTAACACCACCACTCGCACTCCTGCTCAATTTACTCGTCATTTATAAATAATATGTGGTGATGTTACTATTTGTTGGAAAGTACCACATTTTTTCTACATTATCAGTACTTTAAAAATATATAATTGATGAAACTTTTATTAAATATTTAAATATTTATTTATTAAATATCGTTTTTTCCCAAAGCCTTTTTTTGATCTTGAATGGACCCAACCTGTTCTTGAATTGGACCTATTTTTGATTTTGAAATGGACCTAAATTTGGATTGTCATAGTTTCTTCCATGTAAATGAACAAAATAATAACAAAGAATTTTTTTTTAATAGTACAACTATACTACTGTTATTTATTAATAGGACACAAGGTTGAACAGCTTTTACCTTTCTTATACTCTGTTAGAAAGGTATGAAAGTCGGTTGAAAAATTTGAAATCAGTCACAGTCGCCGAGGGTCTTGTTTTTATGTCAGCCCAACAATTGAACAATGTTTCAGTGACTTGATATGCGTTATGTATGTATCTGTGTGTGACATTTGTATATTGGAAATTTATTATTATTTGTTGTTCAGATATGGTTGAAACGATTTCTACGTCGTAAAAAATTATGTCAAAAATTTAAATTATTCATTAAAAATATGTAATATAACTTGTATTAAACGTAGTTTATCAAGTACAGTGGGGTTTGAGTTTTTATTTAGTGACTACATATTTCGAAAGGTCAGACTTTTACTGACGTAGGACTACGTCTTACTGCAAAGTATCTAAAGGTTTGCGACAGCCCCTGTCGAACATTTTGAATATAAAACCGTTGCAATCGTGAAAAATTCGTTAATTAGTGGTAATTATTCAATTTTTGACACATTTATATGCAATTTTTTCAGTTAAAAATGGTCTAGATTTTGCCACGGTTTCGATTGTGGCAACATAGGCGACACGCATTTGTTGTCAAATTCGAAATCATACTGTAAATGGTGCTTGAAAAAATTAGACTTGGTAATTCTACTAGGTTTAAAGGTAAGGTTAGATACTAGGTTTTAATTTTAAATGATAGTCGATGAAGAACTGTACCAGATAGAAAATAGGTGAACCTTCCTATTTTATATCTGGTACAGTTGAATATTTTAGATCTCAGGGTCACTCAATTTCGGTGGACAAGGAGGTATTAATTTTGTCACAAGTCAGAGGGGAGAGGTGCTTAAAGAAAACTTTACATCCTCCAAGAAAAAAATCAGAGGGGTTGTGTATAAGATACGATCACGGATGACGTAGTACAACGTTAGTCCGGTTGCATGATTTTGAATATTTTACTAAACTGATTTTTAATCTATCTGTCAATCGATCGACCAAAAGGTGATGTGAAGTCAACCTGCTTACTTATCGGCGGAATATAAGGCCTTTGCAGAATATTTTTTAAGTTTTTGTCACCCCCCCCCCCCCCTTTGGAAATTGGCTTGAAAAATCGGGGGGCTAAAAAAAATTTGGAGGATATGAGTGTAAATTCAATTGTCCGTGGGCTCTACAGCCTGAAAAACTCGAAAAATGAGTGTACCTAACACTTCTAGCACGAAACAGAAATGGAAATTCGAATTCGGAGTTTCCGAAAATCGTTCAAAAAAAAATCTCTCGTTTTTGTCTTCTTTTCGTACATTTTTGCATGGAAAATAATAACGTATATATTAAAAGCAAGAACAGATTTGGTTTTCACGCTTAAACTTTAAATAAAAATGCTTAAAACCCATGTTTTTTGCTCGATTAAAAAATTTACTTTGTTCCCCCCCCCCTTCAGTGTCCCAACACCGGAAGGACAAAAACTTTATAAAATATTTGTAATGGCCTAATTTTACTTTATTCTGAGCCTCATAATTATTTTAACTAAACTATTTAGAAAATTATCAAATACAATATTATTTTTTTAGGCATATCCAGTTCGAAAACGGTCCAGACATTGATCCAAATTTTATATTTTTTGCACCATATCATTATTCAGGCCTTTACCTAATTTCTAAATCCTCCATTGACGCACAGATGATTTTATTGCCAAACCGGGTAATTTTGTAGGACGGTTGGGCATCACAAAGTTTCACAAGGGTGAGGAAGTTGGCGTTCTTAACCATCAGAAGTGCCTGCTTCTTTTTACTCAGACGAGTCTGATTTTGTGACTACAGGATCCGGTTGAATTTTATTGGCCTTAGGATTTTCGGTCAGCGCGCTAAAGGTGTTTTGAAGCTTTGGTATATGCTTGATTAACGTGTTTAAACTATTTCTCATCTGAGTTTTGTCAAAACTTAAACTTAAAGCAACAAGCTATTTATATGGAAAATACAGGACGTTATTTGTCCATGAAAAAAATTTATGATTCCAACCATTTTTACGATGTTGCCTGTAGATAGTTAAACAGGGATAACCACTTTAAATAGAGTTTGGAATATTAGCTTCGTAACTCAATTCGAAGTTCCAATATTAGAGTTTCCTATACAATAAAGCTATATATAAATCTTCAGAATTGTATTCTCAAATAACTTGTTTCATTCTTCTGAGCATTATTTTTAATGATACAAGAATTGTCCCGTTTAGCATAATTTGGGATTTGTTTTACATAGGGCGAACAAATTGGGAAAATTTTACTCCACTTATATAGATTGCTTATATAGATTATATAGATTACACTTTTGCTTCGTGCTAAAACAAATACGTAAAATCCAATTGAAAAATTTAAGTGTAACAGGTTTTGTGCTAAATGCCAATGACGCAAAAATAGCTCTTTGTTAATGGACATAGTACCTTTTACACCATATTTTTTGCCTAATTTCAAATATTTTTTCTCGATAACGCGAAAGGCAAATTGAATCGGGTTTTTTGCATTCGAAACATTGCATTTTATACTAATATTTGCAATTTTGTTTTCATAAGGGAACCTCTTCCCCTTGCCCCTACGGCTCCTTGAAGATAGTCGTTCAAAAAAACCATGAATTGCGGTACCATGGATTGGCGCTGGGGGCTTATCCGAATTGAAAAATTCCAAACGACATGAAAGAACATTTAATTATCTCGTGTTTGATCCATCCTGTTTTAGAATCCGAACACATAACAAAATGGCGGACATTGATACATAAAAGTATGGTTTTTAAGCGAAAAAATTGACTTTAAACATTTCTAAAAAATACAAAAATTACAATATCAAGAAAAGGATGGGTCAAACACTAGATAATTTTGTTGGCTTTCAAACAAAAAAAGAATCATAAGAATTGCTTGAGCCGTTCTTGAGATATTTATGGTTCCGACTTTCAAAACCTGGTTTCGAGAAAAACGACGCACTATGGGGCAGAACCCGAAAAAGCTCGGACAAAACCTCAAAATTTTTATTTGAGGTATTCTATCAAACTTAATATTCTACGTATAGTAGACACATAATCTATAAGAAATATACATAAATTGTTTTAATAAGTAGTTTTTCAATAGGCATTAAAAAAGGTGAAACAAAGTGTAAAAAATTTTTGGAAAATGAAAAAATAAATATCATTTAATCTTTTAGTATTTGGCTACCATGCTGCTTAAAATTCTATACTTTTAAAGGACAATTCACATTAAAGGGATTATAAACTAATAGTTTAGGTGATATTAAGACAGTTTTTTTTACTAGTAGGCTTTGTTCTGACGAAGTGTTTTAGAACAAAATATTTGTTATTTTTGTCAATTTTCAATAGTGTGTAGAAAAAGATTTCCACAGATTTCCGCTCTGACACTACCATAAAATCAACATTCAGGGTGTTAACTAGTAATAAGCAAAAAATTAGCTGCTACTAGTTGCGATGTTCGGAGATATTCAAGTTTTCCGAATGTATGTTTTGCGGAATTTTAGGCTACAAATTAGTAAATGCGCGCGCCAGTGCGAAGTTCATTCCTGCTGTACGTTAAATAGTCATGCTTGTGTATGTAAGACATAGCATTATTATCGTTATGAGATACTTCGGAGTCGATAAGGGGAAGGACATTGTAAAGGCGACCACTTAACAGCTTTTTCCCAATTAGCTCTGTTTCAAGTCAAGTTGCCAGCAGAATATGTTTGGTTGGACTTTCAGCTCGATTGAACTAGCCTCCATTTTGTTTATTTAGAGTCGAACATGTTGATACGTGTTTGCAGGATAAACAGATTGCTATACTCTGTCAGTTACTCGTTATTTTTTGTGCCTTCTGCCAGGATTTGGCTGAGGCCGATGACAGCCTATCTCGCCACTCGTATCCTTTTGCTGTGTATGGCCAAACTAATGAATTAAAAAAATTACATGAATGCACTAAAGCAGATAGTAAAGTTAACCTATACAGTGGACCCCCGTTCGTTTGAACGATCCCTCCCTGGTAACCCGAAATATGCTGAAACCTGTGAAAATATTTTTTGTATCTGCTTGAGGACACCCTAATTTCCAAATATTTTTTCACCACTAGAAAGTGCTTTTTAAATGAAGAAACTTTTCTGAAGCTACTTTTATGCAATGCCTTAAGGTTTCGATGTTATTACTTATGTCTCACTTTCTTTGAATCCGTCCGGCTGACCGCCGTGACGTTACAACGCGAGCTTCAATCAGTTGTAACTTAGATTCTACTTTACTTATCATCATTCTTTAGGCACCGTTTTAAAGGTATTTTTGAGTACAAAGAGCATACGGATTATTAGATTGTTCGAATTTGTACTTTTCTGCGAAAGCGAAAAAGTACGCCTTTTTCGTGACGTTACAACGCATGAAAATGACCCTGTTTCATCCATTTGAAATACAAAATAACTGCAAAATTACATCCAAACTATTGGTATGATTGGTATACCGGCCCGCGGAATAATGACTATTGATATGAATACATATCAGAATATAAAATTGACCCTTAAATTATCGAGAAATTCCAACGTTGCAGCAGACGATATTAGCCGTCGTACCAAATTTTACAAGTATATTAACATCCAGTATTACTATTTTTAACCAGCAGAGTTTTTAAAACAAGACTCAATGCAACTACCACCAACACGACTGATGATATTGCGGGGATTGGCAAACCAACTTTTACACCGCTATGCATTTCTTACTAATGACTTAATACAGTTGTTAAATTTAGACATTCTCTGAAATCCCGGCGTTTCGAAACGCAGAACTCCTTAGACAACGGCAAAACTTGACTTATACCTAGAATATATCCCTTTTTCTAAAACGCAGCAGGAGTTCATCTGAAGTTTACATATCGTATAGAGTAGGGCGGGGCATAAGTGCGATGTTTGAAGTTGTCATTAATTTTCGCGAGATATAAAGAAGAACAACAACAAAATATATTTTATAGTGATGCAGCTACTCAATGTCTTTACATTCAACTATAAATCATCTGGAATAATAGTGTTATCGAAAATAAATTCTTCATTCTTCTGAACCAGTGCCGATTTGCACTTTTACCCCACTAGCGGGGTAAAAGTTCGATTACCGCGGGGCAAAAGTGCGAAGCTCGAATCCATGAAATTAACACAGCAATAGCTAACAAAACCATATTATCGTCAATCTGCGGTATGTTTCGGTAAGGAATATTCTCAATTTACACCTTTCCTATTTTTCGCTGGTGTATTGCAGCCTCCGACAGATCGAAACTTTCCCAAACGTTTGTTTTATGTTTCATCAGCGGAAAAACATTGTTTTCCTTCGACCAACATCTGTAGAGAACAGTTTTCTGCAGATCTTCCATTTCTAGTATCTGTAATATAGTGCCAAAAGCTGTATATAACCTATACATTTTTGCCCCGTCCGTGAATCGCACCTTTACTCCGCTAGGCGCTTGACGGGGTTTGATTAAATTATGGAAAAGCGGAATATATTTTGTAAACTCTTTTCACCGTATTTTCAAAACAGATATGCGAGTGATGTAAAACAGTGCTACAACAGTGCTGTTGATATCGCATTACCCGTATAACAAAAAATTACATCAAAACCGCCCTAAAATAACATTGGCACATAACTCAGCAACTATGCTTCGTAAGCAATTAAAGTTTACGTTAGATTCAAGCAGTCAAAGTAGTCACCCATTAATGCCAATGTAGTCAATTTACTCGAATCTGGACCGATAAATCATTAAATCGCATCCTTACTCTATAACAAAGGTAAAAATGTAGTTTCAACCACATTTATGATTGTTTTACGCGCAAACAGAAATTTCATTTCGTTTCAAACTGATATGTATGATTGAAATGAAAATATTTCCATCGAAAACTCAATTTGACAATACTTTACTTTTAATTCAAAACTGTTATTTTCTTGATTCAAATAATATTTCGTTTCGAAACAAAAATATTTTTAGGTTGTTATAAAAATTTCGTTTGAAACAAACGAATTTTGTCGCTCCGTGATAGAAACGAAACCTTTCCCCGAACAACCCCGTTGAGAATCGCGGCTATAACGCTGACGGACGAACAGCGTGGCCTGCAGTACCTTACAAGTCACAAGGACTTGCATAGTGTCGTCGTCCCGTCAGTAAAATGAGTTAGATTCTCGATTCATGAATCGAACTTTTACCCCGTCAATAAATCGAACTTTTACCCCGTCAATAAATCGAACTTTTGCCCCGCTAGGCGCTTGACGGGGTTTGATTAAATTATGGAAAAGTAACATATATTTTGTAAATTCTTCTCACCGCAATTTCAAGAGAGATATCTGAGTGATGTAAAACGCTGCTACAATTTGTGAATAAGTAATATCCTCCTGTTGATATCGTATTTGCCGTACAACGAAATATTACATCAAAACCGTTCTAAAATAACTTTCACCCATAACTCAGCAACTATGATTCGTAAACAACAAATGTTTATGATGGATTTAAGCTGTCAAAGTACTCACCCATTCATGCCAATGTAGTCAATTTACTCGGAATCCGCACTGATAAATCATTGAATCGCACTCTTACCCGCATCGTACTTTTACCCCTCCTTACTCTATTTAGTCCAATTTGTGGCAGTACGAAGTTTGCCGGGTCTTATATATATATGTATATATATGTATATATATGTATATATATATATCTATATGTATAATAGTTGTACAATAGTTACAATAGTTACAATAGTTGTACAATGTACAATAGTTAAATAGTGCATTTTTATAAGCAATTGCAATTTTTTCAAAGTTGGAACTTTTTTTCTCGATTTTTTTTACTTTAAAATATGTGTTAATCTTTCTCCAAGAAACATGCAAAATTTGGAAATGGAGAAATGAAAACTCTAGAAGCTATGAATTTTTATATCGAAGCGCGCACGTTAATGCAAACGAGCGGACGAACGCGTGTGCTTCAACGACACGTTACACTTAATAGCATCAAAGGCGGCCTCGTCATGAAGCTGCCCGTGGGTTAGAACATCTATTGAGCATCACCGCTCGCTTCACATTAACACACGCGCTGAGACATAAAAACTCATAACTTCCAGAGTTTTCATTTCTCCATTCCCAAATTTTGCATACTTCTTCGAGAAAGATTAACAAATATTTTAAAGTAAAAAAAATCGAGAAAAAAAAGTTCCAACTTTGAAAAAATTGCAATCGTTTATAAAAATGCACTATTTAACTATTGAAAAACAATCGAGAGGAGGTATGGTATACCAATTATGAAAGCTTGTGGAATAGTGAACATATCTGGTAGAAAGTCATTTTTTGGTATTACAAACTATGTTTACAATCAGTATTTAAAAAATAGTGATTTTTTCGGATTACAATACTTTAAAAAATCATATCTTGCAAATTCCAACAGTAACATCGAAATACAAAAATACGTGTCGATTTTTTTTGAACAAAGAACGTAAAAAAAATATTCCGAAGAGAAAAAAAATTTTGACTGTAAATTTCCCGTGGAATGACCCATATATATATATATATATATATATATATATATATATATATATATATATATATATATATATATATATATATATATATATATATATATATATCTATACCTATAAAGAAGGATTTCTGTCTGTCTGTCTGTCTGTCTGTCTGTCTGTCTGTCCTGTGTTCCTTATAGAATCAAAAACTACTGAACCAATCGGCGTGAAAATTTGCATGTAGAGGTTTTTGGGGCCAGGACAGGTTTTAGTGATGGTTAGAGACCCCTCCCCCCACTAAGAGGGGGGGCTCCCATACAAATGAAACACAAATTTCTGCATAACTCGAGAACTAATCAAGCAAATAGAACCAAATTTGGCATGTGGGTGTTTTCGGTGACAAGAATTTATTCTAGGGTAATTTGAGACCCCTCCCCTCTTTATAAGGGGAATTATAACTCCTCTCCCCTTTAAGAGGGGGGGTTTCCATACAAAATTCCTCATAACTCGAGAACTAATCAAGCAAATGGAACCAAATTTGGCATGTGAAAGTTTTCGAGGGCAAGAAAATTTTCTATGTTGAATTAGGACCCCTCCTCACTTTAAGAGGGGGGGCTCCTGTACAAATGAAATACCAATTTCCTCATAACTCGAGAACTAATCAAGCAAATGGAACCAAATTTGGCATGTGTGTGTTTTTGGAGACAAAATTTTTTTCTATGATGAATTGGGACCCCTCCCCACTTTAAGTGGGGGGGGGCTCCTATACAAACGAAATACAAATTTCCTTATAACTCGAGAGCTAATCCAGCAAATGGAACCAAATTTGGCATGTAGGTGTTTTTGGAGGCAAGAATTTTTTCTATGATGAATAAGAACCTCTCCCCACTTTAGGAGGGGGGGCTCCTATACAAATGAAATACAAATTTCCTCATAACTCGAGAACTAATCAAGCAAATAGAACCAAATTTGGCATGTGGGTGTTTTCGGTGACAAGAATTTATTCTATGGTAAATTGAGACCCCTCCCCTCTTTATAAGAGGAATTATAACTCCTCTCCCCTTTAAGAGGGGGGGCTTCCATACAAATTTCCTCCTAACTTGAGAACTAATCAAGCAAATAGAACAACATTTGGCATGTGGGTGTTTTTTTGGTGACAAGAATTTATTCTATGGTGAATTGAGACCCCTCCCCTCTTTATAAGAGGAATAACTCCTCTCCCCTTTAAGAGGGGGGCTTCCATACAAATTTCCTCATAACACGAGAACTAATCAAGCAAATGCAACCAAATTTGGCATGTGAAGTTTTTCGAGAGCAAGAAAATTTTCTATGGAGAATTAGGACCCCTCCCCACTTTAAGAGGAGGGGCTCCTGTACAAATGAAATACAAATTTCCTCATAACTCGAGAACTAATCAAGCGAATTGAACCAAATTTGGCATATGTGTGTTTTTGGAGACAATTTTTTTTTCAATGATGAATTGGGACCCCTCCCCACTTTAGGAGGGGGGGTCCTATACAAACGAAATACAAATTTCCTCATAACTCGAGAACTAATCCAGCAAATGGAACCAAATTTGGCGTGTAGGTGTTTTTGGAGGCAAGAATTTTTTCTGTGATGAATTAGGACCTCTTCCCACATTAGGAGGGGGGGCTCCAATACAAATGAAATACAAATTTCCCCATAACTCGAGCACTAATCAAGCAAATAGAACCAAATTCGGCATGTGGAGGTTTTTGGAGGCAAAAATATTTTCTACGGTGAATTAGGATCCTTCCACACTTCAAGAGGGGGGGCTTCTACACAAATGAAATACAAATTTCCTCATAATTCGAGAACTAATCAAGCAAATGGAACCATATTTGGCATGTGGGTGTTTTTGGAGGCAACCATTTTTCCCATTATGAATTAGGACTTCTTACCTTTTTAGGAGGGGGGGGCTCCCATTCAAACGAAATACAAATTTGCTCATAACTTTAGAACTAATCAAGCAAATGGAACCAAATTTGGCATGTGAGAGTTTTAGATGGCAGAATTTTTTTTCTGTGGTGTATTACGACCCCTTTCCCTTTTAAGAGGGTGGGCTCCCATACAAATGAAATACAAATTTCCTTATAATTTGAGTACTATTCAAGCAAATGGAACCAAATTTAGCATGTAGGAGATTTTTGAGTCTTGAATTTATTTTATGATAGTTAGAGACCTCTCACCCCTGTGGTAGGGGGATATGGACTCTCATACAAATAAAACAGAAATTTTTGCGAAACTCAAAAACTAATCCAACTCGAGAAATTCGAGACTCTTCCATAAAACATTAATCAATAACAAGACCACAAAAACTATCTATAGTAACACTAGATCATTCAGGACGAGCCGGTCGCGAGTGTTGCCGGTGACCCGCCGTCGGAAGCGCCGCCCACTGGGGGGCTTGCAAAACTCGAGATAGTGACAAAGATCATCCGAGATTCATGATTTATGTACAACACAGGTTAATTTGTGGCAATACGAAGTTTGTCGGGTCAGCTAGTATATATATATATATATATATATATATATATATATATATATATATATATATATATATATATATATATATATATATATATATATATATATATATATATATATATATATATATATATATATATCTATACCTATAAAGAAGGATTTCTGTCTGTCTGTCTGTCTGTCTGTCTGTCTGTCTGTCTGTCTGTCTGTCTGTCTGTCTGTCTGTCTGTCTGTCTGTCTGTCTGTCTGTCTGTCTGTCTGTCTGTCTGTCTGTCTGTCTGTCTGTCTGTCTGTCTGTCTGTCTGTCTGTCTGTCTGTCTGTCTGTCTGTCTGTCTGTCTGTCTGTCTGTCTGTCTGTCTGTCTGTCTGTCTGTCTGTCTGTCTGTCTGTCTGTCTGTCTGTCTGTCTGTCTGTCTGTCTGTCTGTCTGTCTGTCTGTCTGTCTGTCTGTCTGTCTGTCTGTCTGTCTGTCTGTCTGTCTGTCTGTCTGTCTGTCTGTCTGTCTGTCTGTCTGTCTGTCTGTCTGTCTGTCTGTCTGTCTGTCTGTCTGTCTGTCTGTCTGTCTGTCTGTCTGTCTGTCTGTCTGTCTGTCTGTCTGTCTGTCTGTCTGTCTGTCTGTCTGTCTGTCTGTCTGTCTGTCTGTCTGTCTGTCTGTCTGTCTGTCTGTCTGTCTGTCTGTCTGTCTGTCTGTCTGTCTGTCTGTCTGTCTGTCTGTCTGTCTGTCTGTCTGTCTGTCTGTCTGTCTGTCTGTCTGTCTGTCTGTCTGTCTGTCTGTCTGTCTGTCTGTCTGTCTGTCTGTCTGTCTGTCTGTCTGTCTGTCTGTCTGTCTGTCTGTCTGTCTGTCTGTCTGTCTGTCTGTCTGTCTGTCTGTCTGTCTGTCTGTCTGTCTGTCTGTCTGTCTGTCTGTCTGTCTGTCTGTCTGTCTGTCTGTCTGTCTGTCTGTCTGTCTGTCTGTCTGTCTGTCTGTCTGTCTGTCTGTCTGTCTGTCTGTCTGTCTGTCTGTCTGTCTGTCTGTCTGTCTGTCTGTCTGTCTGTCTGTCTGTCTGTCTGTCTGTCTGTCTGTCTGTCTGTCTGTCTGTCTGTCTGTCTGTCTGTCTGTCTGTCTGTCTGTCTGTCTGTCTGTCTGTCTGTCTGTCTGTCTGTCTGTCTGTCTGTCTGTCTGTCTGTCTGTCTGTCTGTCTGTCTGTCTGTCTGTCTGTCTGTCTGTCTGTCTGTCTGTCTGTCTGTCTGTCTGTCTGTCTGTCTGTCTGTCTGTCTGTCTGTCTGTCTGTCTGTCTGTCTGTCTGTCTGTCTGTCTGTCTGTCTGTCTGTCTGTCTGTCTGTCTGTCTGTCTGTCTGTCTGTCTGTCTGTCTGTCTGTCTGTCTGTCTGTCTGTCTGTCTGTCTGTCTGTCTGTCTGTCTGTCTGTCTGTCTGTCTGTCTGTCTGTCTGTCTGTCTGTCTGTCTGTCTGTCTGTCTGTCTGTCTGTCTGTCTGTCTGTCTGTCTGTCTGTCTGTCTGTCTGTCTGTCTGTCTGTCTGTCTGTCTGTCTGTCTGTCTGTCTGTCTGTCTGTCTGTCTGTCTGTCTGTCTGTCTGTCTGTCTGTCTGTCTGTCTGTCTGTCTGTCTGTCTGTCTGTCTGTCTGTCTGTCTGTCTGTCTGTCTGTCTGTCTGTCTGTCTGTCTGTCTGTCTGTCTGTCTGTCTGTCTGTCTGTCTGTCTGTCTGTCTGTCTGTCTGTCTGTCTGTCTGTCTGTCTGTCTGTCTGTCTGTCTGTCTGTCTGTCTGTCTGTCTGTCTGTCTGTCTGTCTGTCTGTCTGTCTGTCTGTCTGTCTGTCTGTCTGTCTGTCTGTCTGTCTGTCTGTCTGTCTGTCTGTCTGTCTGTCTGTCTGTCTGTCTGTCTGTCTGTCTGTCTGTCTGTCTGTCTGTCTGTCTGTCTGTCTGTCTGTCTGTCTGTCTGTCTGTCTGTCTGTCTGTCTGTCTGTCTGTCTGTCTGTCTGTCTGTCTGTCTGTCTGTCTGTCTGTCTGTCTGTCTGTCTGTCTGTCTGTCTGTCTGTCTGTCTGTCTGTCTGTCTGTCTGTCTGTCTGTCTGTCTGTCTGTCTGTCTGTCTGTCTGTCTGTCTGTCTGTCTGTCTGTCTGTCTGTCTGTCTGTCTGTCTGTCTGTCTGTCTGTCTGTCTGTCTGTCTGTCTGTCTGTCTGTCTGTCTGTCTGTCTGTCTGTCTGTCTGTCTGTCTGTCTGTCTGTCTGTCTGTCTGTCTGTCTGTCTGTCTGTCTGTCTGTCTGTCTGTCTGTCTGTCTGTCTGTCTGTCTGTCTGTCTGTCTGTCTGTCTGTCTGTCTGTCTGTCTGTCTGTCTGTCTGTCTGTCTGTCTGTCTGTCTGTCTGTCTGTCTGTCTGTCTGTCTGTCTGTCTGTCTGTCTGTCTGTCTGTCTGTCTGTCTGTCTGTCTGTCTGTCTGTCTGTCTGTCTGTCTGTCTGTCTGTCTGTCTGTCTGTCTGTCTGTCTGTCTGTCTGTCTGTCTGTCTGTCTGTCTGTCTGTCTGTCTGTCTGTCTGTCTGTCTGTCTGTCTGTCTGTCTGTCTGTCTGTCTGTCTGTCTGTCTGTCTGTCTGTCTGTCTGTCTGTCTGTCTGTCTGTCTGTCTGTCTGTCTGTCTGTCTGTCTGTCTGTCTGTCTGTCTGTCTGTCTGTCTGTCTGTCTGTCTGTCTGTCTGTCTGTCTGTCTGTCTGTCTGTCTGTCTGTCTGTCTGTCTGTCTGTCTGTCTGTCTGTCTGTCTGTCTGTCTGTCTGTCTGTCTGTCTGTCTGTCTGTCTGTCTGTCTGTCTGTCTGTCTGTCTGTCTGTCTGTCTGTCTGTCTGTCTGTCTGTCTGTCTGTCTGTCTGTCTGTCTGTCTGTCTGTCTGTCTGTCTGTCTGTCTGTCTGTCTGTCTGTCTGTCTGTCTGTCTGTCTGTCTGTCTGTCTGTCTGTCTGTCTGTCTGTCTGTCTGTCTGTCTGTCTGTCTGTCTGTCTGTCTGTCTGTCTGTCTGTCTGTCTGTCTGTCTGTCTGTCTGTCTGTCTGTCTGTCTGTCTGTCTGTCTGTCTGTCTGTCTGTCTGTCTGTCTGTCTGTCTGTCTGTCTGTCTGTCTGTCTGTCTGTCTGTCTGTCTGTCTGTCTGTCTGTCTGTCTGTCTGTCTGTCTGTCTGTCTGTCTGTCTGTCTGTCTGTCTGTCTGTCTGTCTGTCTGTCTGTCTGTCTGTCTGTCTGTCTGTCTGTCTGTCTGTCTGTCTGTCTGTCTGTCTGTCTGTCTGTCTGTCTGTCTGTCTGTCTGTCTGTCTGTCTGTCTGTCTGTCTGTCTGTCTGTCTGTCTGTCTGTCTGTCTGTCTGTCTGTCTGTCTGTCTGTCTGTCTGTCTGTCTGTCTGTCTGTCTGTCTGTCTGTCTGTCTGTCTGTCTGTCTGTCTGTCTGTCTGTCTGTCTGTCTGTCTGTCTGTCTGTCTGTCTGTCTGTCTGTCTGTCTGTCTGTCTGTCTGTCTGTCTGTCTGTCTGTCTGTCTGTCTGTCTGTCTGTCTGTCTGTCTGTCTGTCTGTCTGTCTGTCTGTCTGTCTGTCTGTCTGTCTGTCTGTCTGTCTGTCTGTCTGTCTGTCTGTCTGTCTGTCTGTCTGTCTGTCTGTCTGTCTGTCTGTCTGTCTGTCTGTCTGTCTGTCTGTCTGTCTGTCTGTCTGTCTGTCTGTCTGTCTGTCTGTCTGTCTGTCTGTCTGTCTGTCTGTCTGTCTGTCTGTCTGTCTGTCTGTCTGTCTGTCTGTCTGTCTGTCTGTCTGTCTGTCTGTCTGTCTGTCTGTCTGTCTGTCTGTCTGTCTGTCTGTCTGTCTGTCTGTCTGTCTGTCTGTCTGTCTGTCTGTCTGTCTGTCTGTCTGTCTGTCTGTCTGTCTGTCTGTCTGTCTGTCTGTCTGTCTGTCTGTCTGTCTGTCTGTCTGTCTGTCTGTCTGTCTGTCTGTCTGTCTGTCTGTCTGTCTGTCTGTCTGTCTGTCTGTCTGTCTGTCTGTCTGTCTGTCTGTCTGTCTGTCTGTCTGTCTGTCTGTCTGTCTGTCTGTCTGTCTGTCTGTCTGTCTGTCTGTCTGTCTGTCTGTCTGTCTGTCTGTCTGTCTGTCTGTCTGTCTGTCTGTCTGTCTGTCTGTCTGTCTGTCTGTCTGTCTGTCTGTCTGTCTGTCTGTCTGTCTGTCTGTCTGTCTGTCTGTCTGTCTGTCTGTCTGTCTGTCTGTCTGTCTGTCTGTCTGTCTGTCTGTCTGTCTGTCTGTCTGTCTGTCTGTCTGTCTGTCTGTCTGTCTGTCTGTCTGTCTGTCTGTCTGTCTGTCTGTCTGTCTGTCTGTCTGTCTGTCTGTCTGTCTGTCTGTCTGTCTGTCTGTCTGTTTTGTGTTCCTTATAGAATCAAAAACTACTGAACCAATCGGCGTGAAAATTTGCATGTAGAGGTTTTTAGGGCCAGGAAAGGTTTTAGTGATGGTTAGAGACCTCTCCCCCAACTAAGAGGGGGGGCTCCCATACAAATGAAACACAAATTTCTGCATAATTCGAGAACTAATTAAGCAAATAGAACCAAATTTGGCATGTGGGTGTTTTCGGTGACAAGAATTTATTCTAGGGTAATTTGAGACCCCTCCCCTCTTTATAAGGGGAATTATAACTCCTCTCTCCTTTAAGAGGGGGGGTTTCCATACCAATTTCCTCATAACTCGAGAACTAATCAAGCAAACGGAACCAAATTTGGCATGTGAAGGTTTTCGAGGGCAAGAAAATTTTCTATGTTGAATTAGGACCCCTCCTCACTTTAAGAGGGGGGCTCCTGTACAAATGAAATACCAATTTCCTCATAACTCGAGAACTAATCAAGCAAATGGAACCAAATTTGGCATGTGTGTGTTTTTGAAGACAAAATTTTTTTCTATGATGAATTGGGACCCCTCTCCACTTTAAGAGGGGGGGGGGGGGCTCCTATACAAACGAAATACAAATTTCCTTATAACTCGAGAGCTAATCCAGCAAATGGAACCAAATTTGGCATGTAGGTGTTTTTGGAGGCAAGAATGTTTTCTATGATGAATAAGAACCTCTCCCCACTTTAGGAGGGGGGGCTCCTATACAAATGAAATACAAATTTCCTCATAACTCGAGAACTAATCAAGCAAATAGAACCAAATTTGGCATGTGGGTGTTTTCGGTGACAAGAATTTATTCTATGGTAAATTGAGACCCCTCCCTCTTTATAAGAGGAATTGTAACTCCTCTCTCCTTTAAGAGGGGGGGCTGCCATACAAATTTCCTCATAACTCGAGAACTAATCAAGCAAATGGAACCAACTTTGGCATGTGAAGGTTTTCGAGGGCAAGAAAATTTTCTACGGTGAATTAGGACCCCTCCCCACTCTAAGAGGGGGGGCTCCTGTACAAATGAAATACAAATTTCCTCCTAACTCGAGAACTAATCAAGCAAATAGAACAACATTTGGCATGTGGGTGTTTTTTTTGGTGACAAGAATTTATTCTATGGTGAATTGAGACCCCTCCCCTCTTTATAAGAGGAATTATAACTCCTCTCCCCTTTAAGAGGGGGGACTTCCATACAAATTTCCTCATAACTCGAGAGCTAATCAAGCAAATGCAACCAAATTTGGCATGTGAAGGTTTTCGAGAGCAAGAAAATTTTCTATGGTGAATTAGGACCCCTCCCCACTTTAAGAGGAGGGGCTCATGTACAAATGAAATACCAATTTCCTCATAACTCGAGAACTAATCAAGCGAATTGAACCAAATTTGGCATGTGTGTGTTTTTGGAGACAATTTTTTTTTCAATGATGAATTGGGACCCCTCCCCACTTTAGGAGGGGGGGTCCTGTACAAACGAGATACAAATTTCCTCATAACTCGAGAACTAATCCAGCAAATGGAACCAAATTTGGCATGTAGGTGTTTTTGGAGGCAAGAATTTTTTCTGTGATGAATTAGGACCTCTTCCCACATTAGGAGGGGGGGCTCCAATACAAATGAAATACAAATTTCCCCATAACTCGAGAACTAATCAAGCAAATGGAACCAACTTTGGCATGTGAAGGTTTTCGAGGGCAAGAAAATTTTCTACGGTGAATTAGGACCCCTTCCCACTCTAAGAGGGAGGGCTCCTGTACAAATGAAATACAAATTTCCTCCTAACTCGAGAACTAATCAAGCAAATAGAACAACATTTGGCATGTGGGTGTTTTTGGAGGCAACCATTTTTCCCATGATGAATTAGGACTTCTTACCTTTTTAGGAGGGGGGGGGGGCTCCCATTCAAACGAAATACAAATTTGCTCATAACTTTAGAACTAATCAAGTAAATGGAACCAAATTTGGCATGTGAGAGTTTTAGATGGCAGAATTTTTTTTCTGTGGTGTATTACGACCCCTTTCCCTTTTAAGAGGGTGGGCTTCCATACAAATGAAATACAAATTTCCTTATAATTTGAGTACTAATCAAGCAAATGGAACCAAATTTAGCATGTAGGAGATTTTTGAGTCTTGAATTTATTTTATGATAGTTAGAGACCTCTCACCCCTGTGGTAGGCGGATATGGACTCTCATACAAATAAAACAGAAATTTTGGCGAAACTCAAAAACTAATCCAACTCGAGAAATTCGAGACTCTTCCATAAAACATTAATCAATAACAAGACCACAAAAACTATCTATAGTAACACTAGATCATTCAGGACGAGCCGGTCGCGAGTGTTGCCGGTGACCCGCCGTCGGAAGCGCCGCCCACTGGGGGACTTGCAAAACTCGAGAAGTGATAAAGATCATCCGAGATTCATGATTTATGTACAACACAGGTTAATTTGTGGCAATACGAAGTTTGTCGGGTCAGCTAGTATATATATATATATATATATATATATATATATATATATATATATATATATATATATATATATATATATATATATATATATATATATATATATATATATATATATATATACGTTACACCACAACTACCCGACCAAAGCGCACCCGAAGTCAAGACGTCAGCGAAAACCTAGCCGGGACCCATAGCAACAAACCGAGGAACCAAACCATCAACGCAACCGTCGATCAACAACCGATGACGACTGCAAGACCCGATCGAACCACGCGGACAAAGGTTGAATCAGTATCGAACCACCCGAGGAAACGACGCATCAGCAGATTCAGTAGATATAAGCCTTATAGAATTAATTTTCAATTCAGTCTTGTGTGTAGTTAGGAACGATCAAGTGTTAAAAGTATAGTGAATAAATTTTTTTTATGCTAACGTGAAACTTTATAGCATAATTGGCGCAGTCTTAAGGCAAGTGGTTAAACGAAGTGAACAGTGTTAACAGAGCGAACATCTAGTAGCACAATCACCAAGTCTACAAAGGAGGATTAATCCCGCCACTTGGAACCCGACACTATCTACCCAGGCTCCAGGAGATGAGAATAATCTACCTGTAAGTAATCCACGACTTTTAATCAAAAACCATACTAATTCAGAGGTGCGAGCCCCCACCAGCGGTAAGCAGACACCTGAAATATCACAAAAGAAAAATAAAACTAACTAACCACTAATCGCGAAAGCGCAGTGTAAGTGAATAAAGTGAATATCGTACTCGTACTCAAGCATGGCTGAATTTAAATCAGACCTTTCGGATACGGAACTGGACGATGTTCAACCAGTTCCGATTCCACAAATTACAGTTGAAAGTTTGCTCCAGCACATTAAGAGTCTAACCAACAACCAAAACGAACTAATCGGTCAAATTAGACACTTGAAAGCAAAAGCTGAGGATCCCTTCTTACAATTTAGGACCCCAGACCCCATTAAAAACTTAGCAACATTTGCGGGTAATAAAAAAGAGACCCACGCTTGGCTAGAGGACGCCGAAAATACTCTTGATCTTTTTAAAAGCTATCAAGACGAACCGGTGTATAGTCAACTGGTCAGGGCAGTGAAAAATAAAATTACGGGAGAAGCAAAAGAAATTTTGATTGCTGCTGGTAACCCGAACGGTTGGGCAGAAAGCAAGGAAGTAATTTTAAACTCCTACGGAGACAGACGCGATCTAACGTCGCATATTCAATCCTTGTTCTACATTACCCAAGGAAAAAAGACGTTAACTGAATATTATAACAAAATAAAGACCATCGATACTGCTATCAAATCAACAGCAGCAATGATGGAGGACTACGTTAACTCAACAAAAGCAATAAATAGCCTAGTGAGCTTAATAACGCTCACCAGATTTATAGACGGACTGACGGATGATTTACCAATGCATGTCAGAAGCTACAGGCCAAAAAGCCTGGAGGAGGCTTATGCCATCACAACCCAATACGCGAATGCTGCATACAGACAAAAATTTAATAAAAGACCGCCATCCGACCATATCAACAAAAACGCTAGACAAACAAATTCTAACTTTAATAATCCAAATGTACCTCTCGTTAATATTTCAAAACCGCCTACAAATTTTAATAACAATAGTAACCAATTCATCGCAAAACCGTCCACCTCAAATTTCAATAACCCACATACAAAATCTTATGGGTCCGGAAAATTTAAAACAAGAGCCGCCCCACCGGACGACGACGTTTCGATGAGAACGGCAAGGTCTCATACAGAGGTTAACAACCATGAAACCGAACGCAAAAACTGCGAGGACGAATTTGACACCTCACAGCAACAAGACGAAAACGTGCTTAACTCGGACGACGACGATTACTTTGTCGACGAGGAATTAAATTTTCACGTGGAAGAAGCACCACAAAGAAAAAAAATAAAAAATGACAACAATTTCGTTCCGTACATAACTATCCAAACTTCAAAAGGTGAAATGAAATTTTTGATCGACACAGGAGCGAACAAAAATTACATATCGCCAGCACACGTAAATATTGAAAACTGTAAGATAGAGCCAACATCAAAAGTGACCAATATAAAAGGCACACACATCATAGATAAATCGGCATCATTTGACCCATTTCAAATTAACAAAAAATTAAAATTTTTCATTTTCGAATTTCATAAATTTTTTGATGGACTCATTGGATACGAGTCACTACGAGATCTTAATGCGAAAATGGATGTTAGCAAAAACATTTTGAAAATCGGTAGAAAGACCTTCCATATGAAAAAGAGATTCCCCGAAAAACATAAAATAAACTTAACAGAACAAAAATTTCAATTTGTAAAAATCAGAACAAAAAATGATGGAGATTTTCTCGTAAAAGAAGAAAAACCTTTCGACAATTTTTCAATATTACCAGGCCTCTACAGAAGCACAAACAACGTAGCTTTTATAGCAGTGCAAAATCACTCAGAAACATCGATCGAAATTAACGCAAACGAACTCAAACTTTCTAATGACTTAGATAAAGAAATTGAAAATGACCCGTTCGACCTGATGGATTTACCAAAAACGGTCGACCCTGCGAAATACACATTTAGAGATGATCACATGAATGATGAAGAGAAGCATGCCCTCAAGAAAGTGATCAACAACTATAGAGACGTTCTTTACGTGGAGACAGATAAACTGTCGTTCACCCACAAAATAAAGCACAACGTCAGAACGGTCGACAATGTGCCAGTACACTCCAAATCGTACAAATATCCTTACGTATACGAAAGCGAGGTACAAGACCAAATAAAGAAAATGCTTGCGGACGGAATAATCAAGGAATCTATATCACCATACACCTCTCCTGTATGGGTAGTCCCAAAGAAACCTGATGCGTCTGGCAAAAAGAAATTTCGTTTAGTCATTGATTATAGAAAACTTAATGAAAAAACAATCAATGATAAATATCCCATACCAGAAATCACGGATATTCTGGATAAATTAGGTAAAGCAAAATACTTCTCAACGATCGATTTGGTTTCTGGCTTCCACCAAATTCAGTTGGCAAAGGAAGATACAGAAAAAACCGCTTTTTCGGTAAACGGTGGCAAATACGAATTCACTCGTATGCCATTCGGATTAAAGAACGCCCCAGCGACGTTTCAAAGAGTCATGGACTGCATTCTAAGAGACTTAATCGGAGTATGCTGCTTCGTCTACATGGACGATATAATTGTCTTCTCCAGCTCCCTTCAAGAACACGCAAAAAATCTATCTCAAGTGCTTGAAAAATTAAAGGACGCGAGATTAAAAATTAAAAATAAAAGCTTTTTAGAAAAGAAACTCAGTTTTTAGGTCATACAGTCTCTGAAGACGGAGTACGACCAAATAGCGACAAAATAGAAGCTATTAAACAATGGCCACTACCTTCAAGTGAAAAAGAAATAAGGCAATTTTTAGGAACGCTCGGTTACTACAGGCGATTTATCAAGGATTTCGCAAAAATCGTTAAACCACTAACAGCACTCCTCAGGAAAGAAACTGAATTTGAAATTACACCCGAAATAAAAAGGTGTTTTGAAAAATGTTAAGAACTTTTAATGCTTGACCCGGTATTAGCTTACCCAGATTTCAATAAAGAATTTTTACTGACAACAGACGCAAGCGACTATGCCATAGGCGCTGTGTTGTCACAAGGACCGATAGGGCGTGACAGACCTATCGCATATGCTTCAAGGACATTAAACCAAACAGAAGAGCGCTACTCAACGACAGAGAAAGAATTCCTGGCAATTGTATGGGCAGTGAAACACTTCAGACCTTATCTTTATGGAAGGAAGTTTAAAATGTTCACAGACCACCAACCACTAACTTTCTCACTTAGTAACGCAAACCATAGAATTATTAGAGGAAAATTGGCTTTAGAAGAATTTGATTATGAACTTATCTATAAACCAGGCAAACAAAACGTAGTCGCCGACGCATTGTCACGCGTAAATTTGAAAAACCATTTAAACATGCATTCGCAATCATCGCTATCTTTAAACGTTGAACCGTCTGAGCGAGCAGCAGAAGATTCGGATGATGAAAGCGACATAATGACGGTACACTCGGCAGACACAAGCGACGATTATTTTATCAGATATACCGAAAGGCCAATCAATGTTTTCAGAACGCAAGTTTTATTTAAAATTGGTAATATAGAGTTATCAGCGTACGAGCAAGTCTTTCCAAAATTCCATAGACACACAATTGTCAGAAAAGAATACACCGAAGAAAACGTGGTAGAAATATTAAAACGAACCCTCAACCCGAAGGGTGTAAATTGCTTAAAAGTCCCCGTGTCACTAGCGCAATTGGTCCAAGAAACTTACAAAAAACACTTCTCAGGTAATAATATATACAAAGTTTTCATTTCAGAAACCTTACTGGACGACATAAGAATGGAAGAAGAGCAGGATGAAACCATAAGAAACATACACCACTATGGGCATCGTGGCATAAAGGAAAATAAGAACCAAATAATGCAAACCCATTTTTTCCCACAACTCGACCGAAAACTCAAAATTTTTATCAATTCATGTGATATTTGCAAAAAAGCTAAATATGACAGAAAACCACCGAAACTAATAAGAAAGAGTATATTTGGAGAAAAACCTTTCGATCGAGTTCATATAGACATTTTCTTTTTAAAAGGGCAAAAATGGCTCACTATAGTCGACTCCTTTTCCAAATTCGCAAACATCATCCCATTAACCACTAGAACTATCATTGACATAAAAACCGCGATTACCGAGCACATTCGACAGTTCGGAAGACCGAAGACTATAGTATGTGACCAAGAGCCATCTTTTAGGTCTATAGACTTCGTAGGATTCCTTAACGATCTCGGAATCGAAATACACTTCGCGAGTGGATCGAACTCGAACGGTATAGTGGAACGGTTCCACTCGACACTAATAGAAATTTTCCGCACGAATAAGGCGAAGTTTAGCAATCTGACGATAAACGAACAAATAAACATCGTAATAGACATCTACAACAATAGCTTCCATTCAGCCATCAAAAACCAACCGCGAAACTTAATATTCAATAACTCAGGAACAACAAATATGGAAGAGATATCGGAAACAGCAAAAAAATTACAGTCAGCGGTAAAAATCGAACTAAATAGGCGAAAAAACGAATATGAACAACAGCACGAAACTAACAAAAAACCCACAAATCTTTACCCTGGCGACATTAAGTATATTAAAAAACTCACAACGCCTAACAAAAGATAAAGACCCATTTAAAACTACAACCGTTAAAACCAACAATGAACTAACATTTGAAGATGTCAACGACATCAAAATACATAAAAACAGAATAAAAAACTAACCAATAAACCAATCATTTAATTCTCGTTACAGTTTACCATTCATCGCCTTAATAAACAGTACCAAATTTAAAGATGTATCCCATAACAATGGCATAATAGCCATAAAGCTAAAACAAGTCAGGATAAGGTTAGGATTTGAGAGGATTATACATAAAATTAACATCCAATCTATCGAGAATAACATAGACTATATCGAAAGAACAGCTGAAAACCTGAAAATCATTGACCATTTACGTAACACACTAGATTTCAAAATCCAATATGCTAGAGGAAAATTGATGAGTTTGTATTCCCACAGAACCAGAAGAGCACTAGTCAATGCATTAGGATCAGTGATAAAATTGTTAGCAGGCAATCCAGACAATGACGATCTAGAAATCATAAATCAGAGTTTAGGTACCCTAGCAAAACAGGAAAATTCAATCTCGAAATCTCTATCAAGACAAATAATCATCAATGAAAAAATACAAAACAAAATCAATAATATTACGGATATTCTCAAAAAGATTAACAAACACATCGTAGAGCAAAGGAACAGTTCGTTAACTGTTAGGGCCGATTTGGAATACATCAACCTGATCATAAACCTTGACCTAATAATCCAAATTCTTAGTAATATAGAAGAACAAATAGAATTTGCCAAATTTAGCGTTTTAAACAGGAATTTATTCTCATTTGAAGAGAAAAAATATATTTTTAACAGACTAAATGCACAGAAACTAAAATTAGATTACTTAGACCAAATATTTCAGTATAGCTCAGGAAGCGTAATTGTAGGCCGAGGCGAAATTCTAATACTGGTGAAAATACCCATTCTGGACGACAACGAGTTCGATCTGATCAACATTCAACCGCTCAACATAAATAACACACGAATCCACACAAACATAAAGCTGGTGGCAAAGCATGGAGACTCCATTTACAAACAGACTGAACATTGCGACATATGTGAAAAGACAACTCTTCTCGAGGACGAATGCATCTATAACCTCTTAAATCACCGCACACCAAAATGCGACATAAAACCCGTAAGACAAACTACCCGTGTAGAAGAAATCAAGAAAGGAATCATACTTATTGACACAAACGAAAAAGTACAGATTTCCGATTCATGCAACAGCTCTAGATTGATCAACACTCCGACAATCATAGAAGCAAACAATTGCACAATAAAAGTGATGAACATTACATACAATAGCCAAGTCTCTCTGGAAAATAACGAAGAATACCTCCTTCCAGTGTTTGGAAGCAAGATGATACAACTAAACTACACGGAAGAACAAAACGAATTCTCTCACCTCAAATTGGAAAATTTGAACAGCCTCCAGGACGTAAAACTGGATTTGCATCGTTCTAAAAGAAGAACAACCATTGGAGGAGGAATCCTCCTCACACTAATCATTATCTGCTCTCTTACTATTTATATTATCAATAGAAAAATCAAATCAAAGGAAGAATCCTTTCTAGAAATCCATAACCATGCTGGAACCACCACGGAACCTAAAGACCCTATCAAGCAAATTAAACCGACACCATTACTAAGTCTCATCCTTTTCGGTAAATCGCCCGAGGACGGACGACAATCTAAGAGGGGAGGCGTTACACCACAACTACCCGACCAAAGCGCACCCGAAGTCAAGACGTCAGCGAAAACCTAGCCGGGACCCATAGCAACAAACCGAGGAACCAAACCATCAACGCAACCATCGATCAACAACCGATGACGACTGCAAGACCCGATCGAACCACGCGGACAAAGGTTGAATCAGAATCGAACCACCCGAGGAAACGACGCATCAGCAGATTCAGTAGATATAAGCCTTATAGAATTAATTTTCAATTCAGTCTTGTGTGTAGTTAGGAACGATCAAGTGTTAAAAGTATAGTGAATAAATTTTTTTTATGCTAACGTGAAACTTTATAGCATAATTTATATATATATATATATATATATATATATATATATATATATATATATATATATATATATAGCTGACCCGACAAACTTCGTATTGCCACAAATTAACCTGTGTTGTACATAAATCATGAATCTCGGATGATCTTTGTCACAATCTCGAGTTTTGCAAGCCCCCCAGTGGGTGGCGCTTCCGACGGCGGGTCACCGGCAACACTCGCGACCGTCTCGTCCTGAATGATCTAGTGTTACTATAGAGTTTTTGTGGTCTTGTATTGACTAATGTTTTATGGAAGAGTCTCGAATTCCTCGAGTTCGATTAGTTTTTGAGTTTCGCAAAAATTTCTGTTTTATTTGTATGAGAGTCCATATCCTTCTATCACAGGGCCCAGGGGTGAGAAGTCTCTAACTATCGTAAAATAAATTCAAGACTCCAAAGTCTCCCACATGCCAAATTTGGTTCCATTTGCTTGATTAGTTCTCAAGTTATAAGGAAATTTGAATTTCATTTGTATGGGAGCTCCCTCTAAAAACGGGAAGGGGTCGTAATTCACCATAGAAAAAATTTCTGCCATCTAAAACTCCCACATGCCAAATTTGGTTCCATTTAATTGATTAGTTCTCGAGATAAGAGAAAATTTGCATTTCTTTTGTATGGAAGCCCACCCTCTTAAAGGGGAGATGGGCCATAACTCGCTTTCTAAAGAAGAGAGGGGTCTCAATTCACTATAGAAAAAAATCGCGTCCAAAACCACTTACATGTCAAATTTGGTTCCATTTGCTTGATTAGTTCTCGAGTTATGAGGAAATTTGTTTTTCATTTGTATAGGAGCCCCCCCCCCTCTTATAGTGGGGAAATTCATAGAAAATATACCATAGAAAATATTCTTGCCTACAAAAACACCCACATGATAAATTTGGTTCCATTTGCTTGATTAGTTCTAGAGTTATGAGGAAATTTGTATTTCGTTTGTATGAGAGCCCCCCCCCCTCTTAACAAGGTAAGGGGTCCTAATTCATCATAGAAAAAATGGTTGCCTCCAAAAACACCCACATGCCAAATATAGTTCCATTTGCTTGATTAGTTCTCGAATTATGAGGAAATTTGTATTTCATTTGTGTAGAAGCACCCTCTCTTAAAGTCGGGGGGGTCCTAATTTACCATAGAAAATATTTTTGCCTCCAGAAACCGCCACATGCCAAATTTGGTTCTATTTGCTTGATTAGTTCTCGAGTTATGAGGAAATTTGAATTTCATTTGTATAGGAGCCCCCCGTCTTAAAGTGGGTAGGGGTCCCAATTCATCATAGAAAAAATTTTTGTCTCCCAAAACACCCACGTGCCAAATTTGGTTCCATTTGCTTGATGATCGAGAACTAGTTATGAGGAAATTTGTATTTCGTTTGTATAGGAGCCCCCCCTTTTAAAGTTGGGAGGGGTCCTTATTCACCATAGAAAATATTCTTGCTCTCGAAAACTTTCACATGCCAAATTTGGTTCCATTTGCTTGATTAGCTCTCGAGTTATGAGGAAATTCGTATTTCATTTGTATAGGAGCCCCCCTCCTAAAGTGAGGAGGGGTCCCAGTTCATCATAGAAAAAATTTTTGTCTCCAAAAACACCCACGTGTCAAATTTGGTTCCATTTGCTTGATTAGTTCTCGATTAGTGTGTGTGTGTGTGTGTGTGTGTGTGTGTCACGCTTTTAATCTCACTCACATTTTTCGGAGATGGCTGGGCCGATTTTACTGTTCTTAGTGTCAAATGAAAGGTCTAGGTGTCCCATTGGTCGCTATTGAATTTCATACTGATCGGACTTTTAGTTCACAAGTTATGTATAAAAATACGAAAAATAAGGGACTTCATTACCTCATAGATCCCTTAACCGATTTGAACAAAATTGATTGCATATGAAAGAGGGTCGTTGCAAACTCTTAACTTCCAAATTTCATGACGATTGGATTTGAAAGTTACATAAAGAAATGTGACAAAATAGTATTTAAAACATATTTTTGTAACATGTAAGAATTAATTCAATGAAAAACATCACACATTTTATTATTATTTGAAAATTACTGCTGAGATCTATTAAACGAAACCGAGTTATTTAAAATCGGACTGTTCAAAAGTAAATCAAACTTTAACACTTAAACACCGTATATTAAACCGTTAAAACGTGTGAAATCAAAACATATCAATCAAATGTTGATTGTACTCAATGTGTGCAATGTATGTATGTATGTATGTATGTATGTATGTATGTATGTATGTATGTATGTATGTTTGTATGTATGTATGTATGTATGTATGTGTATGTGATGACAATTTGCAATTTTTAAATTTGCAATGAAATTCAAGAAAAGTAAGAAACATGTCAATAGTCTGAATTTTTTGAAGCCTCTTAGTGGAATACGAACTCTGAAATAAAAGAAAAGATAAAAACTTTTACCGACTAAATTCCACTATTTAATATTTATTCGCGACTAATACGTATACGCTTTGGAATAAGACACTGATGAAGCCTGTACGTCGTAGGCGAACAACGTATCTGTCGCAAATAAATATTAAATAGTGGGATTCAATCGAAAAGTTTTTTCTTTTCTTTGATTTCAGATTTCAATTGTCATTTTCTTCACTTGCTCACAATTGTACAAGAAAAGCAAAAAGCGGAGAAAAGCAGTTAATTTAAGTATATAAGTATAGTGGTGTATAGGATCAAAATACTAGTGAGTTGATTTTTCCAAATAAATTTATACAAATTTCATACAAAATTTGCGCATTAATAGATGCTCTTTCCAATCCATAGATACTAGAGCTTAGAAATGTTATATGAAAAATAGGAAGTAAACGTTGCACGGTAGTAATTTTGTAAGATTTGTTTTCGTTAGTGACATTTTAAAGGACAGATGTCTTATGTCATGTATCATGTTTTAATAAATAAATCAAAAATGACAAGCACTGGAAATCATATCGCTCATATTTCTCATTCTCAAGCATGTTTATGATTATGACGCAGTTTTTGCACTATTTTTCGACCTCATCTTGTTTTTCTAACCCTCTAATATTGTAAAAACGATGTGATCAAGTTAATGACTATCTTTTCATGAAAGTACATTCAAAAGAAGCTTAAGTTTTGATTTTCAAGCAAAAATAATTATCTGAAGGAGCGCCAGCTAAGAAAAAGTTCAATTTCTCTTTTTCATATCTAATGCTCTATTCAGTTATTTTTTCTAATTCAGATATATTGCAAAATTGAAGCCAAGCAAACTAATAGTAAAATTTTGAGATTAATCATTTTGGTGTAGATATCCTTTTTCTTCAAAAGCGAAGTATAATAACAATTTTTCTGAACTCTTGTTTTTCAAAGATGCTAACTTTTGAACGCATGGTATTATGTAATATCAAAATATCAAAAAAAAACTACCCTTTGGGTTAAAACCACTCAAAAAAAAAATATCAAAACATCTGCTATGAACACATATTTCATATTGTCAGTTCAAAACAAGTTTCGTATGTGGCTCTGAAACCCGAAAGTTAAGGCCGACCGATTATAAAACTAAATAAGGTGTTCATCAAATAACATAAATGACGCTTACAAGTATTTACGCACCCAAGGAAAGAAAATAGAATTATTCTACGCAATACGTTGTGAATTCTACTAACAAATAAGGATTTTGAGGAATACGGAACGGATATTTAAAAATATAGTCAAGTTAATTATAGGTGTTCCTGAGAAATTAAATAATGATTATTGTGGCAGTAGAAAGGCTAGGTCACGCCACTAGGTGGATTAATTCGGGTTTTTTGCTTAGTGATCGCTACAGGCCTCGTTATAATGTCTAAAAGGCATCGTGAAACTTATATCATAGAGTATAAATTGTATTAACATTAAATTGGAAATTACTAATGATATCCCATAATAGCTAATTTGATAAAGGTATGGCAAAATTATCTTCGCGGTATTATCAGTAAAACTTAATAATATTTCGGTGTAGGTTAGAGTCATCCGGTAATGGCTATCGACATAGACAACCATCAAAATTATATTGAAGTGTCTATCGTAAGTTATAGTGAATTTATCGTGCGTAAAGCAAGTTAAAAATCCTTTTATTTAATATAGCTGTAACCGTAACAAGTCATATACTTTCGGAAAATTATTGTCATCGAACGAAGTTAAAGACTAATTGTAAAAGTCTGAGACTTTTGTAACTTTATATTTGCTAAATAAATTTAATTTCAGCTCGAGTCGCGTCGAACCAACGGACTACGAAAAGTTTTAACACTCGAAAATTACCAGTATCAACGATGCAAGTTTCCGGATCGGATAGTGCTATGCTGAAAGATAGCGTCGCACAGGCAGAAGCTTCCAACTGCAGAGCTTGCGACCGTCCCGACGATGCAAGAAATATTGTCGCTTGTGATAAGTGTAGTGCATGGTAGCATTTCGGATGCGCTGGTGTGCAGGAGTCTATCTGCGATCGATCCTGGAAGTGCAACGAATGCACCAATTTCTGTGCTTCAGTGATCTCTGCTAAATCTACTGCTTCGCTTGCCCGCCTAAAACTTAAGCAATTGGAGGAAGCAAAAGCTTTATTCGATATGCTTGCGCAAAGAGATCGTGATCTCCTAACCAGAAAACACCTGTTAGAATTGGAAGCTGTAGGTGGGGAAGATAGTGGTAGCGTTAGAACTGCTAACAGCCGTCGAAGCCGAGGGCAAAAAAATCCTGGGTCGATCAACACAACCCAGAGAAAATGAATCCAACGGCCACGCATTCATCTACTCCTATTGTGTCATCAGCAGAGCCAGCAGTAAGTGCACCTGCAGTTGTTGCAGCGATCTCAAAAGAGAGCAATGACCTACGGGTTACTCTCCCGCCATTGTCTTATTTTAGAACTGCTTTCCAACCAAACAACTTAGTATACACTCTAGCCACGATGCCTGCAAGCGGGCAGCAGAATAATGTAGCCATACAGCAAAACCGCACGATAGTCCCAGTGCAGCTATCTGAGATATTTCCACGATCATATGTTCTAGAGTATTACCCTCCGCCGCCGCCATTGCAACATCCTAATCAGCGAACACAGTACCAGCAGCACCCGCAATATAGTTTGCCGAAGCCGACACTTCCCCCGATACCATCATCGGGCAAAATGGAGCCAATACTTCCCGCATACTCACGAGTGCAAGCAAACTGCCAACCGCAAGGAATTACAGTGAGCGAAGCCGCAGGAGGGCACCTGTCAGCAAGCATGTCGCAAACAATTGTCGCAGGTGCATATCAACTAGGACCAATAACGTCGCAGTCTTATGTTTCTACGCACTATATTCGACCACCAACAACCGTATCTGCTAGTATCCCACCACAAAACTATGTGGGGCAATATACTTCTAACCCGGCAATGATATCAGGAAATGCCGCACGCAACCTGACCATCCCGGGTCAGCCATCAGCTAATTCGTTTCCTTCGCAGTATTCCACGTGGCCCACAGAGGCAATTATAAGTCCACAACAGCTCGCTGCTCGACACGTCGTGTCCAAAGAACTACCAAAATTTTCAGGTGACCCCCTAGAGTGCCCAATGTTTCTGAACGCGTTTCAATCTACTACGGTAATGTGCGGTATACAACCCGACGAAAACCTGGCTAGGCTGCAAAAAAGCCTGATAGGAAATGCTCGTGCAAAGTGCAAAGTACACAGTCTGCTTACACTTCCATCAGCTATTCCAGATATTCTTTCTACGCTACAAGAGGAATGCGGACGACCCGAACAGCAAGCGCATCGCTTGCTAACAAAGCTTCGTGATGATCCGCTTCCGAACGTAAATAAAATGGACACTCTAATTACCTTTGGCACAGAGGTCAGAAATCTTGTGACGTACATGGAAGCCGCTAAGCTACATGCTCATTTATCGAATCCCATGTTATTAACGGAATTAGTGGCAAAGTTACCACCGACTCTCCGTCTAGAATGGGGACGATATGTTCAAAGCATTCCGGAGGTGTCTTTGAAAGCCTTCAGTGATTATGTTTCAACTATAAAGGCAGCCGCTTGCCATGTTAACGCACCTTCAGAATTTTATCCTTACGACGGTCAGCGACGTGGTGTAAAAAAGGAGAAGGAAGGGTTCTTGAACACACATTCTTTAGATGAGGAACAACGTGTAGCGGCCAACGATGAACGTAAATTGAACAGCGAGAGAAATATACCGACGTTCGGAGGAACTACCGAAGCCAAACCTTGCTGCGTATGCCAAAGAGTCGACCACAAAATCCGTAATTGTGAAAAGTTCTCAGAATTCACTCACGCAGAGCGAATAAAGTTCATTACGCAAAACAACTTGTGTAAGCGCTGTCTCACGTACCGCGGGAATTGGCCTTGTAGGACAAAGCAGCCATGTGGTGTAATGGGATGCCAAGAACTGCATCATAAATTGCTACACACGAGCAACCAAACTTCTAAAGAGGAACCTACGATGAATTCGCGGACAGGTGATTAAAACATAATAATCTGCAGACGGGCAAGTTAGGAGAATGGATGTGCAGACCAATGTAGGTGTGCTGAAAGTACCCGCGACAAAGGTTGCTATATTAGATGTAGTAGACACGGGTAAGGGCAACCAGCAGTAGGCATTACGGGCGCGGGTGTTGCGACGTAGATTTCAAATAACCCCTGTTCGGATAAAATAGTGATACAGCCCTGCGCACAGTGGGGAATCGCTGGCCAGCAGCCAAAAAATGAAAGTTCATTTCGACTCTCCGTTGTATTTTTTCTGCGATTCTATACTATTGAAGTGTTCAAATCCAAAATTTTAGATCAATATGACAAAATTTGAATTTTCTATGAATCTTGAAAGTATGCTATCTCAGCATGTTTTAGCGTTTTTTTGAAAAAGAACCCAATATTTCAAAACATGCTAGAGGTCTAATGGTAGCTCGGATTTCAACGGTGTCTAAGGAAAAGTTCTTCAAAAAATAGTGCTGAATAAAGCCCATTGATTGAGTATGCAGTAATTTTATCATAGTATGCCACAATTTTAATTTTCATTAAAAAGTGCCATATTTTCGCGTAAAACACGCTTAAAAGTTTTGAAGCCAAGGTTCGCCACTATTGACACTACCGGCAAAAGTTAGCGTAAAATATGAGCTATCAAATGGATATAGTCTCATTTAGCGCAGAGTAGCGCAGAGCATAGATGTTACGCTTGTAAGGCTACTATATCAGAATTCAACAATATAGACAAAATGCAAACACTCAAAGTAAACGTAGGATATCTTAATTATGGGATATCTCCTTTACATAGTTGGATAAGCTGCTTCGAATGTATGGTCCATATTGCATATTGATTAGATTTTAGAGGTTGAAGGAAATCTGGAGGATACAACGATAGTAATGACGGAATTACAGCTCGTAGATCTTATGCCAATCCTGGTATTAGTTCTGAAATACGGGTATAGATATGAAATTAATTAAAAGGTTGAGATCTTATAGCAAGTTCTTGAACACATTATTTCAGAAAAATTCGAAACTTATTGTTTGTATACCAAAAACCTTTATCTCAGGGTATACTGCCTATAAAAGCATAACTGTCCCATATGGAAAAACATGAAATGTGGGAAAATGAGATTGAAAGTGACTGACTGATTTATATGTTGTGCGTCATTATACAAAAATTATTTTACTTTATTCGAAGAAAACATCACGTTACGCTAGTAATGGAACTATCCACATAAATTTTGTTGTGAAATTAAACACCAATGCAATTTTTTTCAAAATTTCGAAGATGGGAGTTGGGAGTACAAGTGCAAGTTGCTAAATAAAAGCATGTATGTCCCATATTTTTTCAAATTTTTTTCAGTACATAGATAAAATACAAGACAATATTTTACATGCAAAAATGAGTGTGAAAATACAAATCGTGATAGAATTATTCGTCTTCTTATTTCTCCGGATAAAGCTTATAGCTTCTTCGAAACGGAAAAATGTAATTAGAAAAATCTTTCTGAGAACGCTATACAGGGATACCTCGATATAAGACAATTTATAATTTTAAAAAGTTGTCTTATATCGAAACATGATTTTTTCAAACATTTTTGCATTAGCAGTCGCCAATTTTGCTCTGTGTTGTGTGTTTGCATTTTTGAACTATTTATTATTGTTTGAACTATTAGTTCTTTACAATTTTTAGCATTATTTAGAAATAATGAACATCTTTATGGCGCCGGTTTTGGATTGGAAAATTGGCTCAGGTGTCGTTACCAACTATGTCAAAGCAATTTGTCTTATATCGAGGTAAAAATTGTCTTATATCGAGGTATCCCTGTATTACTATTGAAGACGAACCATAAAACGATTGATTCTGCAGAAAGAGTAGAAGAAGAAGAAGAAGAAGAAGAAGAAAAAGAAGATGGAGATAAAGAAGATTAAGAAAACTAATAGGGGGAAAGTTTTGATTTTTGATTAATATTAACTTGGATATATGGATTGGACTATGGATTTTGTGTTGATTATTAAAGCGCATACTTACTTTGTATTGTTTTATATAATGTTTTATCCTATAAAAATCCATCTGTAATAGTTTTCTAAATGACCCTCATTTCTTATACGTCATTATACTTAAAAAATACTTGAAAAATAATTGAAAATTCTCCCTAACACAAAAAATATACGTTCTAATGCAAAATAAACCTGAAATTCGGGCTCAGCACCCCAAAATTACTTAAGAACCACATATTATCCTTGATTTAAAGAGATTTTTTTGCTTGGCCAGCATTTGTATGGAGTCGCCCCACTGTGCTGCGGCTTATCTATTATCGACAGTACAATTTCTTTAGTTTATATATATATATATATATATATATATATATATATATATATATATATATATATATATATATATATATATATAAAGAGTAACGGGAAGTGAATCTAACCCTTTTTTTGCTTAGTGATCGCTACAGGCCTCGTTATAATGACTAAAAGGCATCGTGAAACTTATATCATAGAGTAGGGGAGTGTCGTCGTGGTTGGGCCACGTTTTGGAATTCGTCCATAACTTTCGTTTCAATAGGAATTTTGGAAATCTAAATACATCGTTGCAAAGGTTTAAGAATAAGGTATATTTCCGGAAAGTTTTGAATTGATTGCTTGAAAAATAAAAAAGTTATAGGCATTTACGTGAAGACAAAAAATGTTGTCATAGTCGGGCCATGTTGTACAGGTTGGGCCACCGCAGAAAATCTAAGACATACGTATTGAAATTCTATATAGAAACATGAAAAGAATGAGTTCCACGAACAACGGCTCAAATAGATACAAATACCCTATTTTTAATTGCATTCTTGCGAAATTTTGGCGATCTTGTGAAGTCAATATTGCTACAATCGCCTTTTCCGGAGTGTACAACAATGAAAAAAAAAAATAACAAAAATGTAGGTTTTTATCGTATTAATTTTGCTTTATTTCATCACATTTTTCGTAACTGACATTCTCTAGCGATTATCGTGCTTCTGGGCTTGAAATTATGGTGACCCAACCATGACTAACTCAAGTGGCCCGACCTTTACAAATAACGCTTTTCTAGTATTTCACCTTAGCCTTTCCAAACACCTTACTGGACGGGATTTTTCTATAGTCTTCGTGTGCAGCAATACACTTCATACATTTTCAAAATTTATCTCGATAATTGCATTTCACGAATCATTTCTGGAAGAAAAGTTCATTGCGCCTGGAAAACTTTTTTTGTAAGATTTAGTCACCGAATTCAGTACGGCTGTTTTGAATACACGATTGAAACTCACAATATTGTGAAAAGTTAGCTATCACAGTAAGCAGTTTTACAATAGTTGTATCATAGATATCATGAGTTACTAAAACTGTTAAATCGTGATGGCCCGACCATAACAGTGGCCCAACGATAACGACAATACCCTATAAATTGTATTAACATTAAATTGGAAATTACTAATGATATCCCATAATAGCTAATTTGATAAAGGTATGGCAATTTGTGTTATCTTCGCGCTATTATCAGTAAAACATAATAATATTTCGGTGTAGGTTGAAGTCATCCGGTAATGGCTATCAACATAGACAACCATCAAAATTATATTGAAGTATCTATCGTAAGTTATAGTGAATTTATCATGCGTAAAGCAAGTTAAATATCCTTTTATTTAATATACCCGTAACAGTAACAAGTCATATACTTTCGGAATATTATTGTCATCGAACGAAGTTAAAGACTAATTGTAAGTAAAAGTCTGAGACTTTTGTAACTTTATATTTGCTAAATAAATTTAATTTCAGTTCGAGTCGCGTCGAACCAACGGTCTACGAAAAGTTTTAACATATGGGTTAAGCTTCCTTACGATTGTATTTAATTAACGCCCTATAGAATCCGATCGAAAATTTTTGGGCTTTAGCTGTTGCTGCTTCCCACGGATAAGGCAACGAAGACATGCAAAACCACCAAATGAGGTGTTGGAGCTGGAGGGGAGCACTCGTTTCGCTGCCGTGAAGAAATATCTGACTGGTTGAAGTTCTGGAAGTTCTGGAATTGCTGTCCCGTGTCACCACTGTTTAGAGAAGTGTCTTTCCGAACATCCAAGCTGTTTTGTTGCTGCCCAAGAAGACGGAAAAGAAGGCTTAAATTTCCAACATATCACGTCGACAAAATGTTCTTTTAAGGACAAAACATAATGTTCATGAAGACTTGAGGAATTTTCGCTCACTGATTTTAGTTCTATTTAATTTAGATTGATTCTAATTGTTCGCTTCTTATCAAATAATTTTAACCGATCACCTTTCGCGCATCAGTTCGCTGGTTGCTGCTGGTTGAGTTGGCTGTCTTGGAAGGTACCAAAGCAGCCAATAAATATTCCAGCTCCAATAAATGTATTCGGTCAAGCGTCAAAAGGCATAAAACCATGGGTTTAATAAAATGAAATAGTTTTAGTAACATCTTTTGCATCTTCATATAAGAATTTGTTCGTTCTTCAAAGAATGGTTTTCAGTAATTGATGAAACCTAGGAAACTTGGAACTTAGGGCTTTTCACTCGATACGTAGCGTAATTTTTCTTTGGCAGCAAAAGGCGAACGGCTCACTGGTAACTTTGCTCTTTTGTTCAGACTGAAATTGAAATGCTCTATTTTATTTTACGTACATGATAGAATGAAGGACCATGAAAAATAGGTGTGGACACTGTTGTGCGTGAGTGAAACAGAAGTTTTGTACTTACAGAAAATCTAAAACATTCAAATTGACTTTAGTTTTTAACTGTGATTCTACCCGAATCTAATCATCAAACTACATCTACTGATTCATTTAAGTCTTAAAAATGAACCAGTGAAGGTTTTAGCTGCTAATAGTTGCTAATGAGTTTGGCGCCTTCGATTTAAGGATTGGTAGATGAGAGGCATGGTACGATAACTTTGATCAAATTCTGATTCATTTTACTATATAGCCTCTGTCAAACAGAATTTGATAAAGTAATGTATGAGAAATTTCTAAAGCTAGTTATTGTGTACAATATTACAGAACAAAGTTTTACTGCATCTTTTGTATTTATAGTGCTACAATGCCGCTACTGTGTTGCTACGTTCACTGGTTACTAACGGGATAGGAGTCGTATAGCATCGTAAATACAAAAGATACTACAAAGTTTTGTGAAGAAACATTGTAGATGATAACTAGCTCTATAAATGCCCTCTGCTTAACGTTTTCGAATTCTGTTTGGCTGAAGCAGTACACTTAAATCAGTGATGGCCAAACTGCGGTCCGCGAGCCGCATATGGCCCTTCGAGATGTTTCGTGCGGCCCGCGGACTAATTTGAAAGATGGTAGGCTTATGAGAAAAATTTTTGATGACATTGAAGACCCTCAGTTTAGTCGTAATACCTTAATTTTTTTAAGTTTAACCGTCCGACCGAACGGACGTTCTTTTTTGACTCGCGTCGTAGTACCGCGTATTTTAACTTTTAGTAATATTGACAAACGTGCATGCAGGCACTTTTATATTTAGAAACATATTTATTTTCGTCCCTTAAACTGTACCGCCGCGCGTGTAATCATGAAGTGTGGCATCAAAAATTGCATCGCCAACGACAGTCATGACCTATGGAAGTGCGAAGGAAATTGCAATCGCTTTTTCCACGGAATTTGCGTAGGCGCAGCTAGAAATATGGAAGAATTGCTGCGGTCATTCATGCTGCCCTTATGTGCTGACTGCCAAACGCAGTTCAATGCTGAACTTAACTTTAAAGCAATCACACAATCGTTGTCACAAATTTCAGACAACATAGGAAAAATATTGGAAGCAAATCACAAATTGCTTACTAACTTAAAAAATTTGAGCGCCACCCACGACGAAACTCTAGAGCACTTTGAAAAAGTACTTCTAGACATCTACAGCAAATTTCATTTCATTTCATTTTCATTTATTCATTGTCCAGTAGCTTAAGACATAAATCTTTTAAAAATTTGCTACCTCCGATTACCAACAGTTATAACACAATTTTACTACAATATTACTACAACTACATTGTCAGGATTTTTCCCCCGAATTCAAAATAAAATTAGTCTCGGTTCCAAAAGTCGATGCAGCCTCTCTTGAAATTTGCTTCCGACGATGAACGTTTAACAGCGGGCGGTAACGAATTCCAATTTACCACGCCTCGAACAAACAATGAATTTGCGTAGATTGTCGTGTTATTGGCTGGAACTACCAAACTCTGCAAACGGCGTTCACGGGTTTAGATAAGCCTCCTATGTAGATTACTAGGAGACTGTGTTTTTAACAGATTCCTCAGGAAAACGCATGACCGATAAGCATAAAAGCATTATAAAGGACACCCAATGAGGTTCTGCTGAAGGTGACTCACATGGTCATAGCGGCTCAATCCGTACACAAATCTCACGCAACAGTTTAATGCGACACGCAGACGATTTAAGGAGCTTGCGCTGGGACGAATGTGCAGAACATCGCCAAACAGGAAATGCGGCAGGATCAGGGATTTGAACAGATTCAGTTTGGTGGTAGTCGGTGCGGTATTGCTGCACATACAACGTTCGTAGACTAGCATAAATCTTTCCGCATTGCTGCGCTATCAGGCCATCCCACTGCAAATCATTTTGGAAGATAAAACCTAGGTTGCTGGCACTTTCTGACCATTCGATGCTTTGACCATCCAGTACAAGTCCAGGTGCTGACAAATCGGTACCTCCGACTCTACGACGTCGACTTGCGATAATTAGAGCTTTACTCTTGGCTGGATTCACAAGAAGTTCATTTCGTCGTGACCAATCCGCAACTCGTTCCAGATCAGCATTCACCATTCTGACTAATTCGCGCGAACAAGGGCCAAGCTTACCGACATAGAGCTGCACATCGTCGGCATACATTTGAATAGAACAGTACTTCATCACCGTAGGTAGATCATTTATATGGCAGCAAAAAAGTAATGGGCCAAGCACTGAGCCTTGAGGAACGCCAGACGGCACTTCCATGCTACGTGAGCAGCGATCACCACAGAAAACTGTCTGTTGTCTTCCAGGCAGGTACGATTTCATCAGACTCACGGCAGCGGAGGAAAAGTTGAACTGAGCGCTCAGCTTGGTCAGTAGCTTACTGTGCGGAATTGTATCAAAAGCCTTTGAGAAATCGAGCAGTAGCAATATACCGGAACCTTTTTTATCGACAATGGATGCTAAATCGTCATACACTCGAAGAGCTGCGGTTTTGATGCTATGTCCCCGACGGAAGCCAGCCTGATAGTCCGTTAGCAAGCCATTACCTTCAATGTAGAACGTCATTTGCTGTTTAAGAAGCTTCTCAAAAGCCTTCGACAACGCACAAAGTATGCTGATAGGTCGAAGATTACTGATGTCGTTCAAACGAACCTTTTTCTTCAATGGTAAAACTTTTGCGTGTTTCCAAGAGTCAGGAAATGTGGAGCCCTCGATAAACATATTAAACAAATATGTAATGTGTTGCACGACTAGCGGTAGGATGATCTTCATAAATTTAATGGGCAAGCCGTCCATTCCGACGGCGTTCGACTTGATGTCACAGATGGCGTTGACGACTTCCCAGTCGTGCACTGGTTGAAAACAGAAACTGTATGGTGATCCTAATTCGGAGCTTACGGGTATTTCTCCCCGACGGGAACTGTTTGTAAAGTTGGCTGAGAAAGCACGATTTACATCATCTGGATCGAAATCACATGACCCAGAGTGTTTATCCTTACCGACTCCAAGACTCTTTAACCGTTGCCATAAGGTTTTCGACGGAGTGCTGCAGTTCAAAAAACGATTCAGGTACTCCTGCTTGGCTCGAGTGATTTTCGTGTTAGCGCGATTTCGCAGTGCCTTGTAGTGATGCCGCTTCATGTCTTTCAAATACGTTGGAGCTTGCAGCCAATCCTTGTACGCTAAGTCACGCTCAAGCAGGGACTGACGTACACTGTCCGTGAACCACGGATTATAGCGACGGCGATTTGTACTAGCACGAAGAGGGATGCACAAATCATGCACTCTAATTATCGACCGTCGAAAAAACCAACAAATCCAGCGCATCAGAAATCAAAAACCGAATATCATCACTTTTGGACGTTCAGCCTATAGACCCGCTTGCAGTAGAAGCAGTTGCTAAATCTGCAGCGATAGCAGCAGTAGCAGCAATAACGAAAACAGCTTTAGTTGACCCACTTCCAGAATTATTTACTGCTCTTAGAAATGACCTGACAGACTCGCATACCATTCTGGCCTGCGAAGTCAAATCGCAAATTGACGAAATAGCAAAGACAATCGCTACTTCGCCTGCCCAAATTACTGAAAAAACTACATGCGTCATAATTCCGGACGAAACCAAGGAATCAAATAACAAAGAACCAAACTCCGGCTGGCGCTTTATTGCAAACAAAAGACACTGGAGGCCGGATTGGAGTTCATACGATTCCAAGCAGCGCTCCCGTCGTCTACAGGAAAAAAAGGAAGACAAAGCTAGACGCATGCGTAAACAACGGAAAAGGAACCAGCAGAAGACCTTGTCGGTCAATAGCACACAAAGGCCCAGAAGTAATACACACACGGTAGACAGTTATAACTGTAACTCTAGACCCGGCAACAGCAACAGCAACAATAACATCGTCAACAGTAGCAGCAGCAGCTCCAATGCAAACATATTCAAAACGAACGTCAAAGCCAATTCAGCACTTCTACCTTTGGACAAAGACCTTTTGGCAGCTGGTTCGGATAAACAGTTACTGGCCACCGCGAAATTACATTTTGCTGGTCCACCATCAACCACAGACCACCCAATTGCAGGCCTTTCGGTACGAAAGTTCATTAACTTTCAAAAGGGTGAAACACTAAATCCTTGCCGCACAGGCCACCACACATTACACACTGAAACTGAGTCATCACCAGCGGAAAATAGCACTGCACCACCTTTGCAAGCGCACCCAACACGTACCTGGACACTCGACCCAGTGCGTCCACCTATCGTCAGCTTAACGCAACAATCAGCTGGCGAAGACGGACGGTTCCTGAAGGCGCGACTGCGAGATCCGAAAATTATGTATCTCGTTCGCCTTTACCTGGCTTACATGTACGACAAGGAACCAGCGTTCTGCTACGAAGATATGACGAACACCAGCAAACAAATGAACTTAGTATCTGAAGGACTACCCGTCGCGGCGCAGGATCTCCTGAAAATCTTTATAGAGGTGCATGAGGAACTTGGAGTACCGAAACAGGCGGCATCTGACAACTTGGAATCTTACCGGCGGCATCTCCAGAACCAGCGAATTCAGTATCTGCAACGCGCAAGGGAAAGCGCCGACAAATTCAACAATCCGGTACGAATTTCCAGACAGAATTTTCGGAAGTAACGACTCCTTTCGATGAGAAAGAGGTAACTAATTTAATTATTTCTTCAACCGACCCAGACCCAATTCCATTAATTTCTTCACTAAGACAGGATGCGACTGAAATTTTAATTTATTGTCAAAATTTCAATCGCATGAAAAGTCCAGCAAAAATGAAAGAAATCTATAAAAATTTACAAAGTTCATTCTTTTCTATTATTCTGGCAACTGAAACAAGCTGGGACGCAAGCGTAAAAAGTGAAGAAATTTTCGGAAGTGCATTTAACGTATTCAGAGACGACAGAAATTTTCTTGAGTCTCAAAAGAAGTCGGGTGGCGGGGTCCTCATAGCTTTGTCGTCTAATTTCAATTCTGAAATTATAATGACAACAAAATTTAAAGAATTTGAGCATGTCTGGGTGAAACACATGTATTTGCCTCAGTGTATTTTCCTCCAGACCATGCTTATACATCGTCTTACGAAGCATTTTTCCAAATTGCCGAACAAATCTTATCACAACTGCCTCCTGAGGTTAAAGTTCACATCTATGGAGACTTCAATCAATGCCATGCAGACTTCATTCCAGACTCTGAGAATGAAGGTATCTTAGTTCCAATCGTTGGGGAAAATGAAACCTTGCAGTTCATTTTTGACAAAACTGCTAATTTGGGTCTGAACCAAATTAATAAAATTAAAAACTAACAAAATTGCTATCTAGACTTTTTGCTCACAAACATTTACGAAGACTTCTGTGTGAATGAATCATTAAACCCACTTTGGAAAAATGAGGCATTTCACACAGCAATTGAATATTCTTTATTTATACACCAATACCAAAGACCCAACGATTGCGAATATGAAGAAGTTTTTGAATACGATAAAGCTAACTATGAAAGTATTAGAGGTAGATTAAACTGTGTTAATTGGCAACATATTCTCAAGAATGAAGAAAATGTCGACACTGCTGTAGACATATTTTATAAAATTTTGTTAGAAATAATGATACAGAACATACCGTTAAAGAAAAGAAGACGTCACAAAAATTCAAAAAGCCCAGTCTTGTATAACAGCCAAATTAAGAATCTAAAAAGTCGCAAACAAAAAGCCTATAAAATTTATAAAAAACACGCCAATAGTGAAAATTTAGCAGTATACTTGGACATATGCAACCAGCTTAATTTAGCAATCAGCAATGCATTTGAAGAGTACAACTCAAAAATTGAACTTGAAATAAAGTCCAGTCCTACAAACTTCTTTAATTACGTGAAAACCAAACTAAAATCTGACAACTTTCCATCCATAATGCATCTTGATAAAAGTGTTGGGGATAACTCGGAAAAGATTTGTAATCTGTTTGCAAAATTTTTTCAAGAAATCTTTACAACATTTTCTGAAGAAGATCGCGATTGCGACTATTTTGCATTTTATCCGGAATTTGCAGTGGACATAGGTGTCAACCAACTTCATGCCCAGGACATTTTGCAGGCCTTAAAAAATTTAAATGCCTCAAAAGGCCCTGGACCCGACGGAATCCCTCCAGTTTTCATAAAAAATCTTGCAATGGAGTTTACAGCTCCTTTGTTTTGGCTTTTTAACTTATCACTGAAATCCGGAATCTTTCCAAAAATATGGAAAAGTAGTAGTCTTTTTCTAGTACCTGTCTTTAAATCAGGTAGGAAATCTGACGTACGTAATTATCGTGGTATTGCCATAATCTCTTGCATTCCAAAACTTTTCGAAGCAATTATTAATGAAAAATTATTCCTGCAAATTAAAAACAGAATTACAGAAATGCAACACGGTTTCTTCAAAGGACGCTCGACTGCGACAAATTTACTGGAATTTATTGACTATTCATTGAATGCAATGGATAATGGAAACCATGTAGAAGCACTTTATACGGACTTTAGCAAAGCATTTGATCGTATTGACATACCAATGCTGCTTTTCAAATTGCAAAAAATTGGAATTCAACCAGGGCTCCTGAAATGGCTTAAATCGTATTTATCTAATCGCCAACAAATAATTAAATTTAACCCCTCTTCTTTTTATTTTGTTTGTAAACGACAATTCCTTCATTCTCAAGAAACTTAAAGTGCCGATGACATTAAGCTCTTTTTGAAAGTAAAAAATGAAGAAGACATCAATGTATTCCAGAATGAAATACACATATTCTACACATGGTGTGAAAAAAGCCTATTAGAACTTAATGTAAAAAAATGCAATCTAATAACATTTACCAGAAAAAGAACTACACCAGAAGTCTCAATCAGATTAGGAAATCAAATAGTATAAAAATGTTAAAGAGTTAGGGATTTAGGAATTATCTTAGACTCCAAGCTAAATTTTATCGACCATTATAACGCAATAATACACAAGGCAAATAACATGCTAGGTTTCATTAAACGTTTTAACTGCAATTTTTTGGATCCATACACAATCAAAACATTATACATTGCCTTTGTGAGGTCAATACTGGAATACTGCAGCATTGTATGGTCACCATTTTCCATCACGCACGAAGAGAGAATAGAATCAGTACAAAAACAATTTCTCTTATATGCCCTTCGTAAATTAGGTTGGACAACATTTCCTCTTCCATCATACGAAGCACGCTGCATGCTTATAAATATACAATCATTAAAAGAGCGTCGTAAATATGCAATGGTCTTATTTGTAAACGATATCGTTTCGCAGCATATTGACTCAGCAACACTTTTATCAAAACTGAACTTTTATACACCTACTCGGCAACTTCGTAATCGAAATTTATTTGCCATAAGCCATTATCGCACAAATTATGCAAAATTCGGTCCATTAAATCGTATGATGGCCTCGTACAATCAATACTGCGAAACCATTGACTTTACAATGTCTCGGCATAGACTTAAACATCACTTTCAGTCAACACGTAATCGTAACGCGTAGCGAACGATACAAAAGAATAAGTACACTTTTTAATCTTCATTTAATTATAAGACTTTTACATGAGAAAATTGTATATATTATACTAGTCTACATCGGTTGACGAAATAAATAAATAAAAAAATACCTCGTGTATGTTGTGAATTTGAATACTTTTCGGTTTAAATCTTGTGGTGATTCCTAGAAAATGGTTTTTGTTGTCGCATATTTTACATTTTGTTATGCACATTCCTGCCAGAGATTATTGCGGCCCGCGGCACTCATGGGCGATCTGATTTGGCCCGCACCGTGCCTATGCCTGGGCACCACTGACTTAAATAATCAAAGTCGAGCCAAAGTGAGTGCGCCATGCTTGATAGTTGAGAAGAGGAATTGAGACAACTAATGATGGCAATCAGGGGCGGACTGGCCCACCGGGCAACCGGGCAAATGTCCGGTGGGCCCCAGTAAAAATTTCGTTGTTACACAAAATGAGATTTTCCAAAATTTCTATTTCAATACTTTTTCTATGACTCACGAATGTTCGATTGCTAGGGCCCCATGATTCATGAAACCGATTTGATTACTGAAAATTCAGCTTCAAATGGGACTGTTGGGGCCCCGAACTTTAAACCAAAATATCTCTTTCGATTAAACTTTTTCTATGACTCACGAATGTTCGATTGGTGGAGCCCCATGATTTATAAAATCAACCGATTTGATGATTGAAAATTCAGCTTCAAATGGGACTGTTAGGGCCCCGAACTTTAAACCAAAATTTCTCTTTCAATTAAACTTTTTCTATGACTCACGAATGTTCGATTGCTGGGGCCCCATGATTTATAAAATCAACCGATTTGATGATTGAAAATTCAGCTTCAAATGGGACTGTTGGGGCCCCGAACTTTAAACCAAAATTTCTCTTTCAATTACACTTTTTCTATGACTCACGAATGTTCGATTGCAGGGGCCCCATGATTTATAAAATCAACCGATTTAGTGATTGAAAATTCAGCTTCAAATGAGACTGTTGGGGCCCCGAACTTTAAACCAAAATTTCTCTTTCAATTAAACTTTTTCTGTGACTCACGAATGTTCGATTGCTGGGGCCCCATGATTTATAAAATCAACCGATTTGGTGATTGAAAATTCAGCTTCAAATGGGACTGTTGGGGCCCCGAACTTTAAACCAAAATTTCTCTTTCAATTACACTTTTTCTATGACTCACGAATGTTCGATTGCTGGGGCCCCATGATTTATAAAATCAACCGATTTGATGATTGAAAATTCAGCTTCAAATGAGACTGTTGGGGCCCCGAACTTCAAACCAAAATTTCTCTTTCAATTAAACTTTTTCTATGACTCACGAATGTTCGATTGCTGGAGCCCCATGATTTATAAAATCAACCGATTTGGTGATTGAAGATTCAGCTTCAAATGAGACTGTTGGGGTCCCGAACTTTAAACCAAAATTTCTCTTTCAATTAAACTTTTGCTACGACTCACGAATGTTCAATTGATTGGGCCCCATGGTTCATGAAATCGTTTAAGTTGAGCTGTTGGGGTCCAAGCTCCGAAAATATTACCAGCTTCAATTCTGAGTATTTAAAAGTAGAATTAGTATTTCATCCGCAGTTATTTGACTACTTATAAATATTGAACTGTCGGCTTAAGCTCCATACTCAGTTTACTTCAGTGGCGACGGTCCGTTATCGATCCTGCGCCGAATTAATTATGGTCCTCCAGTACTCAATCCTGGGCTACCTTTCTTCAAACCCCTCGAACACCAGCTGAACGTGCATCATCCTCGATAGCGCACATCTATCAGTGCGATGTCTACCCCGAAGTCTACGGCCTCTTCTTGATTCTATGCTTAAAATAATTTTGGTTACTCTTTCGTCGGGCATTCTAGACACGTAACCAGCCCAGCGCAGACCGTCACACTGTACTATCTTCATTATAACAGCATATTTACATTCTTAATACAGCTCGTGGTTCATGCGTCTGCGCTACACGCCATTTTGGATTTTGCAATATTACGCTAAATCTCGAAGCATCCGTCGATCAGCTTCTTTTAGCGTCCATGATTCATGTCCGTAAAGGGCCACCGAAAGGATTAGTGTTCTCTAGAGCGTCAGTTTATGCGAGTTTGCAAGCTACGGGACTTCAGCTACAAAATGTAATGCCTGCGTAAAGGCCAATTTGCAGCTGCAATTAGTCGTTTTATTTTGCGACTTACATCGTTGTCACATGTCACGAACATACCAAAATATATTCAGTTCCTCTTCGACACCAACACCATTTGGATTTTCTCGCCATGTACTTCGTTTTGGCGGTGTTAATGGTAAGTGCCAACTTCTCAATAAATGACCTAAAGGCTTCTTTCGCTGCTCTACTTTTGATTTCGGTGATATCGACGTCATCCGCAAAATCAAAAAGCACGTGAGGTCTCATCTGCTATTCTGACTCATAATTATCCAGCGTCATCCATTACTGATCCAGCGTCACACGAATCAACGTAACTAGTTCTGTGGGAAAACTATGTCCTAGCGTTAACTGTCACAGCTCATTTCGTTTGACTGAATCATATGCCGCCTTGAAATCCAAAAAATATGATGAGTCTGCAAGTTGTGTTCCCGGAACTCGTCAGTTACTAGACGCAGGGTAAATATCTGATCTATCGTGAAGCGACCTTCATGAAAACCAGCTTGATACTCGCTGACGAAGAACTCAGCTAACGGACTCAGTCGAAAACACAAGATAGGGAGAGCAACTTATAGGCAAAATTGAGCAACGTAATGCCTTGATAGTTTTTACTCTCAAGTCGATATCCGTTTCTAAAATTATGGGAAATAAGGCCAATCAACCACTCCTCCGATATTTATTTTTTTCCATATTCTGTTCTTGACAATGAGGCGGCGAATCGTTTCGTACAGCTGTTCGCTCCCCGCTTTTAGAAGTTCAGCCAGGATACCATCGTTTACAGCAACCTTAGCGTTTTTCAGCTCACTGATTGCTCTTTTGACCTCCTCCTGTGTTGATGGCTCCACAGTTTGGCCGTCGCTCAAAATTCTTATCCTATACCTGCTGCTCTTCGTGTTTACTTCTCTATTCAACAGCGTCTGGAAATACTCTTCCACCTGGCTGCTACCGTCGTTTTGTCAGTAAGCAGGTTGCCAGCACTATCAATGCACATCACAGGCATGGCAAAATTCTTGCACCTGACCTTTTTGTAGAAACTCCGTGTGTCGTTGCTGACGAACCTCTCATCTGGAGTGGCGAGCACGTGCTCTTCGTACTGGCGTTTTAGACGGTGAGTTCTTTTTTCCGCAGCTCTACCAGGACGAACTAACAAGATTCGCGCAGAGTCTAGGGCATTCCTCACATTGGAATCGTGTGAAGAAATTCTACAGAGGATTCGCGCAGAATACCTTGCTTATAGAAGCAGGATTCTTATAGGAGAATTCAAGAGTTTAATCCCAGGGATAGCTATAACTCGGCACGGGAATCGTTTGCACTATGAACTGTTCTGTTCTGATGTGTAGACGCAGTAAGCTACTCATATATATTGAACTATTGACATCATATTATTTATCACGCAAATCAAATCAAATGTTCACGCTGCGGCAGATCCTCCAAAAAGTCCATGAATAGAGAATTCAACGGACAATTATTTCATAGATTTCAAAGTTGCGTATGATACCATCGGCCGTAAAATCATGGCCATTCTAACCTCGCAGGGAACTTTATCAACGTGGTGGTCCCTCATGTGGGCTGTTCAACATGCCGTTACAGGATGTTATGAAAGGAGCTACACACAGGCACAATCTTCAACAAATCTAGTTAGTTCGTCTGCTTTGCCAATGAAATGGATATTGTCGATAGAACAGCATCTGTGGTGGAGGCTGAACAAACTAAAACTCAAAGTAGCGAAGATTGGGCTGAAGAAAAATGCGTCCAAACTAAGGTACCGTGAACCTCTAATATGACGCACACGCTAAAAGCTGGTAACTCGGTCCTAATAACGACTGAGTTTGTTTTGTTTCGAGCATCGATCCGCTATGCTGCCCGTTCTCCCGATACTCGACACTTGACAGTGCCTGAGTCGAGTCGAGTTGCACGACATGACTTATAGAGCCCATATTCAATCGATTTACTGTCCTTGTAACGCTGATGTCTTTTGAGTAGATGTCGTTTTTTGTGTGTTAATTTACTATCATGAGAATATTGCAAACTGGGGCCCCTAAACTCAAAGGCCCGGTGGGCCCTTTGGCTCCCAGTCCGCCCCTGATGGCAATACAGCGAACAAATTCTTGAAATGCTCTAAGATTAGAAATAATTGGTTTAAAAGTGAAATTACTTGAACGTTGCAGAACTATTTTGTTTCTGGGTACGCAATCGATACGGTAAAATTTAAGGAATAAGCTATAAACTGCTCGAATGCTGGTAAATGTATCATAATATTATATTCTTCTATCTATTAATAAATTGCTCATTTATAATTGCTCATTTTATAATCATTTGGTGATTTATCACGTACTCGTTTCAATTGCAGAATTGTCTAAAGAAACAGCGGAATCGAATAGTAAATATATTGAAAGTTTTCGTTTGACTCATACCCATTAGATGCCACCACGGGTAGCTACCAAAACCTTTTGCATTGATTATTGCAAAGTTCACATTCATTTTGCAAACTATTGCAAACTAACTTGTTTAAACTTATTATTCAAATTCAACAAACCAAAATACCTCAAGGAATGTTGGAACTATTACACATTTAGATTGAAAGTTGTAAAATACTTGAATAAATAACATCGCAACATTTGCATTTCAAATACTATCATTATATTACTTGTAATTTTTTGTTGTAGCAAAAATAAACATACAAAACTGATCAAATATAAGTACAATAAGTATTTTGGAATGTTACTGCTCAATTGTTTCTGCTCAGCCTGAAGGGCTGAGTCCAAAGCCCCTAGTCCCTGGTCGAACCACTGGGGACTCTTTGGGGTTGGGTTCCCAAGACCTCTTTTGTCTCCCAGTCGGCCGTGAGCGACTCTAAGGTCCTCAGGGTCGGCTCCGGGCCTACTTCGGAATCAAGCAAACAACGGAATAACTCTTTAGTTGATGTTTATTAAACCCACTCACGGTACAATTCCGGAACAAAATCCGATCCAATCCACGTGGTCGTCCTCGCTGCTGCTCACCGCTGGCGGTACGGCTGGCACGTTCTGAATGCGACACCGTGTCGCTCGGATCGCAGCCCGTTGTAGCTCCTGCTGGACGACTACGACCTCGAAGGCTGCGATGCAACCGTTGATGCGGTTGGGATGGCTGTTGCTTAGAGAATCGACGGGAATTCAGCCGGATATTAATGGGTCCTGGTGGATTGTTGGGGAGAGAAGCTTGAGGTTAGGTCACCTGGTACCATACGTCCAACGAGGCTTTTAATAATTTGTAGTAAGTACCTGACTCGTCCGTATAGTACGATGTACTTATACAGGCACTCGGCAAGAAAACTAGTAACTTTTGGCTCTTAGCCAGAAGATTTTAGACTTCGTCGTACAATTTTAACTTTTAACGTAAGTTTCAGACGTTCACTTTTAATTTGCGATTTTTGCTTTTAGCTCGTAATTTTTAGTGTCTTCACACGTCGACGGTTAGATCAAGAAGACTTGAACCGGATCCTCTGCTTCTCATCCACCAACATCCATATCCTCTTCGCCTTACAGCAGTGCATTGTGCAGCGACTTTCGTGCGGTGCATTGTGCAGCAACTTTCGTGCAGTGCATCGATAGGGGTGTGGGTTATGTTTTTTAGTACATGTCATTTTAACGTTATAGAACAACTGGAGTTTTTTAATATGTCTTGTCCCTAAATTTATATTTATTTTAATTGATTTTATGCTCTGACAATTTTTAATAATAGATGTAATATATTTTAGGTTTTAGCCAATTAACAATAATAAACAAATAATTTTAACAATAATAGATAAACAAATAAACGCATGCCCAAACTACCACTAACAAATAATACAAACATATTTATTTTAATAACGCTACTCTGCTGGTTCCCTTGTATGCACTTTCCTGCATGGGCATTGTGGGGTAAGAGCTACGCAACGGTAACATTACCTCATACTCCCCCTAAATAAATTAATTACCCTAGTAATTAATTTATTTCTGAAAACCTTGTTGTTATAATCACGGACCCAGGGTTGAGCTTTGCCTGTCCGCAATTTCGACTTTTAAAAGAGCAACTATCCGAACTCCAAATAGATTGAATATACAACTTGGCTAACTGTTTCCCAAGTGGACATTATTGGCGTTCTTACTCTCTTCCTCTATTAATTGGTCTTGCTTTCCCACCAGCTAACAGTTCAAAAGAACTAGGTGAGATTATTCTCTTTAAATACCGCGGCGAATTATCTCTGATGGAGAAAATCCCAAGTGATTGTGATCGCAAATATTTCAGCAGTAGAAAAAATTGCTTTAGATTGAAAATTCATTAATTTGGTAATTCTAGATTTTGTGATTTAATATTTACTTTATTATAGTTTCGCTTCCTGGCATTATAGTGAAGGTCAACCGGTTAAAACACTTCACAGCTACATATGGATGTCATTTATCGTTATTGTTTACATTGATGGGCGATTTTCATAACGTGCAAAATATAATTCCAGATAGCAAATATCTATAAAACTATGAATGGAAATTGATTACGGGCTAATTTGAATGAATTCCGCTGAAAATATTCTACGACCGACGCTTGGCCTTATCAGATTCGCTCACCGTTTATACGGAGTTCTTAATACAACTTCGGGCTCACTGCAGAGCATGACAAGAAAACGAATGGACATAGCTAGTAAAAGAAATGCTACGATATATAGGTTCATTCTCCATACAAAAACAAAATACTTGAATGCTTAAATTATAACAACGTACATAGTGCTTCGAAATTGAGGATAAACTAGGAATTAGCGCTGGATGGTTTAAGATCTGCTGCCGAAAAAACACCCAAAGATTTACCTTTATCGTCACACAGTTCATACGAACTTGTGCCTCTCCTCGCGATGACCGTACATGGAATGTATGCCGGTCCTAGCTTCGCATTATAGGCATTGCCTGCGGAGGACTGAGTAAAGTTTCTCTTAAAAACTTTTTGACCCACTGAATAAACGGGAGCTGCTTTACGAAATCGCAAATTGTAATTTCTGCAGCTCTTCTCGTAAGCTTTTTCGAGGTTTTTGGAAACAATATCGAATATTGTCCGATCGACGTTCAATTTGGCTTCAATCCTATCTTTCTCAGTAAGCTCGCTCAAATCTGACTGCAACTTATGATCGTCTCCACTGGCAACAATTTCGTGACCGTATATAATACGATAAGGAGAAAAACCTGTCGACGAATGCCTAGTGTTGTTGATCGTATATTCCACTTCGGAAATCCGAGTGTCCCACAAACGCTGGTCGGATTTCACGTAGGTTCTTATACATGCGTTGATGCTACGATTTAGTCTCTCGACGGGATTAGCTTGACTATGATGTCGTGCGTTAGTCCAGTGGTCAACCTTATATTTGTGTAAGAAGGATTTAAAATCCTTGCTTAAAAAACATGTAGCATTGTCGCTGATAAGAATCTCTGGGGTAGAATACCGCCGAAACCACTGCTCTTCTAGTGCTTTGATAACTAGGACAGTTGAAATCTTCCTAACGGGTATTAGCATCGTGAACTTCGAGAAAAGGTCCAACAGAACAAGCAGATGCATATTACCAGTTCTACTTCGTGGTAAGGATTGAATAAAGTCAATCAACAAAATTTGGAACGGCTTTGTGGTTAATCTGGGTTGCCCCATCTCAGGATGCTGCGAGACATTTGATGGTTTAAATTCCTTACATGCCTGACAATTCTGCACATATTTTCTGATGACCGTTGCCATATTCGGCCAAAAATAGCGCTGTCTCACTTTCTCTAGCAGCTTTTCATAGCCGATATGAAATGAATTGTCGTGTTCAGCCTGAAGAATTTCTTTTCGGAAATTTTCAGGGACACAAAGCTTCCACTCGTATCGATAATCGAAAACTTCGGTTTTCGCCGATACATATTTATACAGTTTACCGTTCTCAATTTTGTAGTCCAGATTAGAATCCGGTGCATCTTTAACCCTTGTATACAATCCTGTGTACCAATCATCGGTTCCCGCTCCCACGTCAATAGTTTCAACCGCTCTCGATAAAGCATCAGGTATTACGTTGTCTTTTCCCCGCCGATGCTTTATTTCCATATCGTAACCTTGGAGTTCAATGCTCCATCTACTAAGGCGAGATGAAGTTCTCCACTTGCCTTTCATGATATGGGTAAGTGCAGATGCATCTGTGATGACAATAAAATGCGTTCCTTCCAAATAGGCTCTAAATTTTTCGATAGCCGAAATTACGGCCAGTCCCTCTTTCTCGGTCGCAGCGTAAGCTTGCTGGGCCGGAGAAAGCTTTTGGGAGAAATACGCAATGATCTTCTCACCCTCTGCATGCTCCTGTGTCAACACGGCAGCAATAGCACTATCGCTGGCATCGCATTGCACTTGAAATGGCAAATTAAAGTCGGGATTACTTAGCACGGGAGACGTAATCAAGCTCTCCTTTATTTTTATAAAAGCTTTCTCAGCTTCGTCATTCCACACGATCGACTTAGGCTTTTTGCGGAGGAGATTAGTGAGTGGCGCACTCATCTCACTGAAGGTGGCAATGAATCGCCTATAATAATTGGCCATTCCTAAGAATCGGCGCAGGGCTCGGATGGAAACTGGCCGCTCGTAATTAACGATGGGTTCTATTCTCTCTGGGTTCGGCCGAAGGCCTTCTGGGGAAAGAATGTAACCGAGGTAAGGTAACTCAGAGACACAAAATCTTGACTTATTAAGATTGATCGATAGATTGGCTGCTCTTAATCGCTTAGCCACTTCTCGCAAACTTTCGAGATGAGCCCCGAATGTGTCGTTTACTACCACAATATCGTCAAGGTAGACGAACACATTCGGTTCCAATTCGCCATAGCCCAACACCTCATCCATTAGTCGCGCCAAGCTTGCCGGACTGTTAACAAGGCCGAAGGGCAGTCTAGTGAATTGAAACAACCCTCTTCCTAGCACCGAAAAAGCAGTATACTTGCGTGATTCGGGATTAAGTGGTATCTGCAAGAAAGCCTTAGTTAAGTCAATCGCAGACAGATACCTACTCGGTCCCAATCTACTCAAGATACGGTCTTGGTGAGGAAGGGGGTAGGCGTCTCGTTGTGTTCGTTCGTTTAAACGCCGCGCATCTAAGCACAGTCGAACGTCCCCTGTAGGCTTAACTACCGGGACAGTGCTTAGTGACCAATCGCTTTTACTCCTCTCCATTACATTTTGTGCTAGTAAGTTATCTATTTCCCGATTAATTTTCTTCTGCATTTCGGGAGAGGTAGGGTATGGATTGATCCGAACCGGTGGTGAATTTCGAAACTCACTTTTTAATTCGATAGTGTGAGAAATCATTGGGGTGACCTCTAACACCTCGCCTTCTATTGTGCATTTAAACAATTTCGTTACCTCTTGAAGTTGTTTAGCTTGTTCGTCGGATAATCCCTCATACCCTTCCTCTCTCGCGTCCCCCATATCGTCGTGATCTATTTCGCTTCCCTTCAACGTGATTTCTTCCGTATTTATAATCGGTTTTATGTTAAATTCATTCCAAAAATCTCCATAGCCTAACACGAGTCGTCGGCGGAGTTCTGGTGCTACTAGTATTGGCAGTATTTTCGTTACGTTATTGAAGGTAATTGGTAAGTAAACATAACCTTTCACTGGTATGTCTTTGCCATCGGCCGTTTTGACGATTACCGAGGCTGGATATAATTTTAATTTTAATTTTTTTATCAGTTTTTCAGATCCCATACCTAACACAGATCGTTGAGCCCCGCTATCAAGAAGACCGACGATTTCAGTGTTCATAATTGTAACTTTGGCAAAGGGTCGATCATCGCCTTGCACTGTGATAAAACTTTCTTCCACTTCTCGCTCTATTACATATTCATTTTCTGCGACTGGAACGAAACCATACGATAATAATTCGGTTCCAGTTTGCTCTTCGGTGGAAGGAATTTTGATATTTGATTCAGCTACCCTCCTCAAGCTGAACCCTCGGAGTTTTTTCTACAGAAAGGACATGCGCTAGTATAAACATCCGCAAAGCCACATAAGCGACAAAACTTTCGCCTAGCTTCGGGACATTCAACATAATGATGCCCTTCAGTTCGACAGTTGTAGCATGTTCCAATCGGTGGGCGAGAATACTGTTGAACCAGTACCTCTAGCGTGCTTCTACTAGAGCCTTCTAAAGGTTCCAATTGATTCCCCCTCGCTTGATCGTTTCTTATAGTTGGTTCTTTTTGCTTTCGCGATTCCGTGACAACTTTCTTATTATTTACCGATTCATTTTTCGTGGCATTGAATATTCGAGTTCTAGTGTTCGAATTGTTCTTTGATTTTGAATTTCCTGAGGTTGTAGCCTCAATTTCATGTACTTGGTTCGAGCGATATTGATTCATCCCCTCTTGTGCCCTATTATATAAATTCCTGTTATTTTCATCTACCATTCTACCGTATTTTCGTAATTTACTCAAGGACTTAATAGTCTTCCCAGTTAGTGCATTTTTATAATCGTGGCGCATATTTCGCCGAATTATATGCAGTTTTCGTCTCTCCGAAATAGCTTTCGTCATCGATTGAAATATTTTCTGCATATCGTGAAAATAGTCGATGAACTTTTCGTTTTTCGCATGTTTTCGATTTGTTGCCTGGGATTCCAATTCAAAGTCTAGGTCTGGGGGAAGAAATTCTCGCTTCAATTCTCGTTTCAATTCTCTCCAATTTCTAAAGTCTCGATTTTCAACGCCCTCCATGTACCAGTCTTTGGCTCGACCCGAGAACAAATAGAACGCAGATCGGAATATTTCACGCTCCGTAACATATTCGGATTTGCATCTCATTTTGATCTCCTTCAGGAATTCAACCAACTTTCGACCGTTATCTCTCCCATCGTACTTAATTTTCCACTCAGAAACTGGTACTCGCTTCACCAGTTCTCTAGATCGCTTCGTTTTTCGGATTTTATGAGTCTTATTTCCCCGTTCTCGTTGATAGCGTGAATGAGATGAACTATCCTTGCTATCCGAGCTCGTGGTATCAGTATTAGTACTCGATTCGCTAGATGAACTATCTGACGAATCAGAACTAAACTTAACCGACTTGCTTTTCATTCGATTCTTTGTTTTCTCATAATCATTCTTGTCCGACTTAGAATTTTCTGTGGACGAATATTCACTTAGTTCAGTCGTATTTCTTACATCTGATTCTGAAGCATCCGTTGTGGATGTACGACCAGATCGCTTCGATTTCAATTTCTTTTCATTTCCTCTCTTGCTTTCATTCTTAGTTCTTTGTTCAGCTAACTGCACTAATGGGGGTAATTGGGAAATTGCATTTTCGTCAATTGAACCGCCTGATTCCTTAGACACTTTTGCAGGTGAACTTTTTCGCGAATCGGTTTTCAATTTATCATTCAGTTCTAAAAGAAGCTTTTCTAGTTTTCTCTTCCTTTCAATATTACTTTCTGCTTCCAGCTTCTTCTCTTTTTCTAATTCAATTTCACGTTCCCTTCTAGCTCTTTCTTTATCCGATGTCTGAATTACGAAATCTTTGAAAGCTATTAGAAGTTGGCCTATATTTTCCCTTTTTCCTTGTTCGTATTCGGTTAATTTGTCTAAAATTTCATCGGTACGCTTCATAGACTTTTCCATTTCATTTTGTCTAGCTTCCAGTGATCTAGCTCCTTCCGCGCTTTCCCCTCCCATTTCATCCTCCTCTACCAGTGCGGCCACTGTCTCATTTAAAACCTGTATCTCACTTCTCACCTCTTGCAACGCTTTCGAAATATCTGCTTCTACTGGTTCTTCATCCGACACAATTTCATCCGAAGGTGCGGATGGCATAGGAAAATATTTTTCAAATATTGATTCGATTTGTCTCTCTATGGCTCTAACCTGAGACGAATATTTTCTTGCATCAAGTGCTAACGATAAGTGGGCAATTCTTACCCGATAGTGTATCATCCTAGTTTGCAGCTTTTTGATTTGTCTGGCATCTATCTTTGGATGCTCTAACAAACCCTGAATCGCTGTAAGACTAGTACTCATCATTGCGATCTCTTCTGTAGCCGATCGCCACGTTCGTGCGAACGCGGTCGAAACATACCCCATCGCTCTTTCCTCCTTCATCCTCTCTTTCAGCTTCCTACGTTTAACACTGTCGTGATCGCTCTGCCTGAATAACAGATTGCGAATCAGAAGTTCATGCTCAACTTCTTCAATGGTAAGATGAGCTACATCCATATTTTTGTATAAGGTTTGTAAACTCATTGTATTTTGCTATATTGTATCAATAAATAAAGGCACAATAAATAAAAAATCACAATATCCGAATTTGTTTCAATCACTGCGGTTGTATGTTGACTGAGTCAAGACCCATTAACGGAAATTGTTCAATAACAAATATTAATTATTCGCGTTCTACTATTCAATCTACTGTCTGTTCGAATTGAATCTCTAATAAGTGTTCGCGCACTAGTAAGCGGGTGATTAAAACACGGTTAGTTCCAGGAAAGAATCTGTTTCACGTTACGGTCGCTCACTCTAACCCTACTTGCGTTTAATCAGAGCTTTTAGAAAATAGTGCCTAATTCCTCCTATACTCCCAGTGTTCAGAATAACGTGTTGAATTCTTGATACCTTTTCGACTAAATTGTTGGGCGCCAATTGTTACTGCTCAATTGTTTCTGCTCAGCCTGAAGGGCTGAGTCCAAAGCCCCTAGTCCCTGGTCGAACCACTGGGGACTCTTTGGGGTTGGGTTCCCAAGACCTCTTTTGTCTCCCAGTCGGCCGTGAGCGACTCTAAGGTCCTCAGGGTCGGCTCCGGGCCTACTTCGGAATCAAGCAAACAACGGAATAACTCTTTAGTTGATGTTTATTAAACCCACTCACGGTACAATTCCGGAACAAAATCCGATCCAATCCACGTGGTCGTCCTCGCTGCTGCTCACCGCTGGCGGTACGGCTGGCACGTTCTGAATGCGACACCGTGTCGCTCGGATCGCAGCCCGTTGTAGCTCCTGCTGGACGACTACGACCTCGAAGGCTGCGATGCAACCGTTGATGCGGTTGGGATGGCTGTTGCTTAGAGAATCGACGGGAATTCAGCCGGATATTAATGGGTCCTGGTGGATTGTTGGGGAGAGAAGCTTGAGGTTAGGTCACCTGGTACCATACGTCCAACGAGGCTTTTAATAATTTGTAGTAAGTACCTGACTCGTCCGTATAGTACGATGTACTTATACAGGCACTCGGCAAGAAAACTAGTAACTTTTGGCTCTTAGCCAGAAGATTTTAGACTTCGTCGTACAATTTTAACTTTTAACGTAAGTTTCAGACGTTCACTTTTAATTTGCGATTTTTGCTTTTAGCTCGTAATTTTTAGTGTCTTCACACGTCGACGGTTAGATCAAGAAGACTTGAACCGGATCCTCTGCTTCTCATCCACCAACATCCATATCCTCTTCGCCTTACAGCAGTGCATTGTGCAGCGACTTTCGTGCGGTGCATTGTGCAGCAACTTTCGTGCAGTGCATCGATAGGGGTGTGGGTTATGTTTTTTAGTACATGTCATTTTAACGTTATAGAACAACTGGAGTTTTTTAATATGTCTTGTCCCTAAATTTATATTTATTTTAATTGATTTTATGCTCTGACAATTATTAATAATAGATGTAATATATTTTAGGTTTTAGCCAATTAACAATAATAAACAAATAATTTTAACAATAATAGATAAACAAATAAACGCATGCCCAAACTACCACTAACAAATAATACAAACATATTTATTTTAATAACGCTACTCTGCTGGTTCCCTTGTATGCACTTTCCTGCATGGGCATTGTGGGGTAAGAGCTACGCAACGGTAACAGGGACTACCTTTAAGTCAAAACAAAGAAAAACGTAGCGTTAGCTTATTTAGAGAATGACAATAAAAAGTGTCTAGTAACAGTGCTCCTAAGTTAAAAGTATTAAATCATCCAAATTGAAATAATTGTAACGAGATCGTAGACATACAACTTTGACGTGTGTTTTAGTTAAACGAGACTTATTTTCGTCTATTTTGATGATGCTGGACTTCATTGTCATGAAAAATCCATTTATGGCCGCCCGTCCTAACAAATGAAACCACTGTGCATCGTTTGCCAGGGCAAACGAAAGTCACGCTCGACTCGTGCACTTTTGCAGTGTGTGTGCAGTGCAGTGTGTTGAAGCTGGAGCACTCGTTTCGCTGCCGTGATGAAATATCTGGTTGCTGAAGTTCTGGAATTGGCAGGAAATATGCTGCACGCGACAACAAAACGACCAGGAGCATCCCACGTCACTTGCAGCTGGCCACTTGGAGTGGTATTTCGTCGTGATTCAGGACCATACACCAACTGCTTAGTTGATCGCATAACTGCTGAAGCTTGCCGGCTGGTCCGTTGCAACAAGCCGTGCCTGGTTAGCGGTTATCGGTACTCCAATTTACCGAACAGAGAATTACGTTAAGTGCGTTAGTGCAAGCTAGAGTTATGATAATCAAACAATCGGTCCTTGCAAGGGCCACACAACGATTGAAGAGTTTATTATATTTTCTTGCCCAGTTAATGCCATAACAACACAGGCAGGCAACGAGGGAAAAGTTGAATTTTTCGCCATTGCGGACGGCCAACAAATGACGGAAATAAGCGATTCGAAGCGAAATAAGGAATTCTGCGACTTCCAAAACGTCTGCAGGTTGTAAATGCTTTATCAGTGTTCTTTTGTAAGCCGCAGAAAAGTTGCGCAAAATTTTCAACTTTTTGATAACTCGCGCGTCCCGTCTACCGATTACCAGAGGAAAAGCACTATTCAACGTAGAAACATATCATATACATTTATTTACTGTTTGGTTTAGTTACTAACTTGGTTTCGTTTTAATAAAATAGATTCAATCAATTCATGTATATAACTCCAAAATCGGTTGAGGATTGAATGTATACAATGTTTCTACTTTGATAAACGTTACGTATGTAGCTTGTATACATGAAGAATCGTATTATTACATACATGTGAAGGGTACCGTGGACCACCGTTCGTTTGACCATTTTTAATCTGAACACTTTTTAATTTGAACCCCGTTGGTTTGCACGACGTGCAAATTAAAAATGGTTCAAACGTCATTCTCAACATGACATCATTTGTTTATGCAGACAATGCACATAAACACGATTTGTTTGTACTGACCTAGCGTGTTTAATCGGTTTCACATGTCGTTTTCCTAACGATTAAGATAGAAATCCGATCAGAAAATGCAATATTCGCACTTGCAACTGCCAACTAAAACAAACCACCAAAACAATAACAAAGAGTAGGGCGGCCAGTTCACACAGGTTTCAGCATATTTCGGGTTACCAGTTGTTCAAATTAAAAAGTAACCCCGTTAGTTTGCATGAGGAATCGTTCAAACGAACGGGGGTCCACTGTATATGGAATAAGAAAGACCGTAATTAATTCACACTACCGACCAGACGGGTCGGCGTGTCAAAACCGAATCCCATTTATTTTACTAAACTTTTTCCACAAAGTTATTTCTTACTTGCTAAAAACTCTTTGCCCTAAGGAAACTCCTCCTTCTCGAGGTAGTTCCGTCCTATTCTGCCTAGCGGCAGACCTCACTCTGTCCGTCGAGCTTCCCTCTCGCGCATACATTTTGGCCCCTCGCGCGGGAACTTTGTTTTTGTCAACTCGAACAGTTCCGCGCTTCGTTGTTTATCTTAGTCGGCAAAACTGCAATACTTCGCGCAACAGCGCATTTGTTTTGGAAACTGTTCGTTGCCGCAGGTTAAGAAACTTGCGCGTTCGTTCACCCAGAATGTGATGGTGCAAACGCGACGAGTTCTTTTTTCATTTAAGTATTTTGCCCTACCGGCGCCGTCGCTCGATCGAGTCAACGACCGGCGTGGGTAATCGAATAAAATGTTAAATTTATGTTCTGAGTCGACCGGGGTTGATTCATCCGGATTCAGCCAGATGAAAATGCGTGCATGTAATGTTACAGAAAGAAATGAGGGTCGCTTCACATGGATACATCCTACTATCGCTACAAAGAGACTTACGTGCAAGCATGGAAAGATTCATTCACTCACATTATTTTTGGTGAATATATTGCTTGCTTCCAAGTATTGCTTTCAATCATTCTCGCTCACATGCAAGCTCTCGAACAGAACCCTACAAAGTGAATTCACCGATTAATTGCCGACCAACAGCAGAGAGAATGCGAATGATTCAAACAAGATCGGAACTGTTGTATCGAGGTTCATTTTGAATCGTTTGAATCAAAAGATTGTGTTGGAAAGAATCATCTGCGAACCATGATTGCGAATCCAAATGATTGCGTTCAACGATCTTCTTACTGAACGAAATAAAAGAATGTTTGCTGTTGGGTTGGTAAAGCGCAAACCGCGCAATGCGTAGCTATGCAAGGAATATTCAATGTAGTTTTTAAACTAAGGCACTGACTGAAACTTATATTTTAGCAGATTTTGTAATGGTATTGACGGAATTATCCTGCCATTTTTGTTTTATGTATTTAGGTATCGCTCATTATTAACAAGCTCAATAAAAATGAAATGATGTAAATTGGTCGTGCGGGCTTTGTGTGACCAATCTGAACATTAAATTATTTTATTTCATGTTTTATCATGTTAACGATGTTGGTCACGTATGGCATCAAGTAAAACAATTTTCAAAGTGATTTTTGCTGAATATCAGTGACGGTTAGATGTACAGTAGACTCTCGGAACGGTTAATTGATTGGGGATCGGGTCGATTAACTTTTGACGTAGGACTACGTCTTTGTTTACTATACTGGGACTGGGTAGCACTTTGTGAAAATAAAAATAGAAGTATAACGTTTGAATGAAAGATTTCAAATGGTAATAAGGCTTATGCAAATTTGAAAAAAAGTTTATGTCCTGGTCTCAAAATATAGTTGAAGGGGGGGGGGGCAAGAAAAAAATAATAACATCAAACCTTCAATAAATAAACAAAAGAGAAGAAACCAGCGTATATTTTTCCATATTATTAAAAATTTAATACAGATATTTTGTACAGTACTTAAATTTTAATTCAAATCGATCCAAACTTCGATATTTTTCGACCCAAGCACATAAAGTAAGGATCCTGGTAGAGATGAACCAGTTTGATCATAGTGTGAAAACGGCAGTTTAGGTCCCTGTCACTTTTTTACTTGAAACGCATATACTGTGCTACCGACATGTTTAAAAAAAAAACAAATCTCTGAAACTAGGCACGTTTTAAACCGCTTATTTCTTGGTCAACCTTTTAGTCATGAATATCAGGCCATTCATTCCTCTGTTGATGCTTGTTTCGTTAATTTCAAGTTTCGAACACTTCAGCCACATCCTTCCTGCATGCATCCAATTCATGGCAAAGAATCTCGGTATCTCTGTGTTTTACGTTCCTAACATCCAAAATTAAGATACGTACTTGGACACTTTACCGAATAAAACGACCAATTTGGAGCTCCTCAAGCACCAATAGCTGATATTCCGGAGAGAGTAAATAATTTGTCGTGTTTCTATCTTATCTAGTGCCTATGACGCCAACTGCAATTCGGAATTTCTCAATCAACAGCGGTACAGAATTTCATTCAAATAGTGTTTGATTGATTTTTGCCTCAATCTAATTCGGTTCTTTTAAAACAAGTAGAATTAAAATGAAAGGATCGAACGAACGCAAAATAGTCGCCTGTGACTTGCAATAGGAACCATAAAGGTTAGTTGGTAAAGGAAATTGGTCAATACTAACGGGATAATTGCTTTAACTTTGCACATATTGGATAATTTATAGATTTAAACTCGTTGAACTGTAAAAAATCTGCTTTTCACTAAAAAATGCAACATAATAATAAAACACTTTATTTTTTTGCCCCTTCACATTTCGGAAATTTTTGAAGGGGGGGGGGGGGGGGTAACATAAACTTTTTTCCAAATTTGTATAAGCCTAACTACTAAACTACTGAACGAAGCTGAACAACTTATATATCGTTGGATAGATAAAATGACAGGCAATTTTATAGGGTGGTAAGAGAGCAATTTTAAGGAAGGCGAAGGGGGGGGGGGGGCTCCAATGCAAAGGAAACAAAAATTTCCTCAGAACTCGAGAACTAATCAAGCAAATGGTAACAAATTTGGCATGTGGGGTTGTTTAGAGGCATGAATTCATTTATTTTATGATGGTTTGAGACCCCTCACACCTGTGGTAGGAGGATAAGGACCCTCATACAAATAAAACAGAAATTTTTGCGTATGTGCCATATTTTCTGCTATGTAACAAGCGGTAAGCTGTGAAAGTAAACTAGTAAAACCTTCTCGGAGCAAAAGACAGTGATCATTACCATTTCAACCTTTATGATGCACACAAGTGATTTTTTGATCTCTGCGTCACAAAGGTTGCCTGCATTGTACTTATGAAACCCCGTCCACGTATTTTGAAAGCCACCATTGCATTCAATGAAGAATTGAATCTGAATATTTCGCTCTTCTCTTTTAAACATTCACTTAAACAATGGCACTCACAGTTTCTTATAAACATACATATGCCAGAATTGCAGTTTACATTAGTCTTTGATCTGATGATCTGATATAGTTCTACGTCACCCTTTCGTACAGCCCTTAGGGCTGTATACCTTGTAGTTTTTCGAAATATTAACTTCTCTAAGTAATCCTAAAAGTCATTAAAAATAATCGGAGAGCCCAATTTTGGAAGCAGTTTTTGGGCCCAAAAGCGGGGTTCTGTTTATAGAAACGTATTCACTGTATTCTTCTTGCCAATCTGAACACAGCGAATTTTTGTTTCAAATAAAAAGCTTTGAAATTTACAGGATCAATGACGAATCATTTCTCCTTAAATTCAACCTGATTTTGCGCTTTTTTAGCATGTTTACAAAAATCATTAAGCATGCCTGTATCAAACCATAGAGACAACTTTCCGGTACAAGAGTTTTTTGAAGTAGGACTACTTCTTTGATTTCTATATTGGGGTGCACTTCAGAAAAACGAAAAGGGAACATGTAACGAAAAGTGGTTATGGTTTACACGCTTATAACTCAGTCATCCCTCAATAGATTCTAGAGATATTGGTATCAATCGATTGGAAATTTTTCAAAAAATTCATTTCTACATAGTTTATTACATGTTTCCCTAACAGACATGTAATAATTAAGAAAATATTAGACGAACATTCATTAATTCAATATTTTCATTTTTTTCCCTCCCCACGTCAATGCTTCCCAAGCACAGATGACAGAAATATATACGAGATGAGCTATGGTTTAAGCTTCCTTTGATTGTATTTAGTTTACGCCTTGTAATAGAATCCGTTCGAAAATTGTTAGGCTTTAGCTGTTGCTGCTTGCTGCTTCTCCGGAATAAGGCATCGAAGACATCCAAATTCACTGAGCGAGACGCCAACAAACCGAAGAAGCCATCGACTCGTCCGCCAGCGAACGATATGGTTTTCGCTGCTATCAATGCCCTGAATAATCAACGGATCTTCGCTGCAAGCCGTCTTCAAGTAAATCGCCGCCAGCCACAATTGTGACGTTTCAAGCTTGGTCACATTCGTGAAAATGGTTTTGAAATTAGGTAGCTGTCGAAAAGGTCGAAAAGCTGGTCCAAACAAAGAGAGCAGGCGCTTCCGATTCGTTCAAGGTTGATAAAACGGACGATAACAAATTAAATTTGCTAACTGCTGTAAAGGCGGCTCCGATTAAAGCTGTACTACTGGAGTAAATATGCGGCTGCCCCCGAACAAAAATCTACTAAGCCAATGGAATCCACAGCAAAGGCACCGAAAGCCGCCAAAAGAAGTCGTTCCAGCGGAGAAGGTGGCACGAAAAAAGCTGCTGCCCAGATGTAAATTTCCTTGATTTGCATTACTAGTATCTGGTAGAAAACAATCAGTTCTTTTAAGAACTACTGAATAAGTGTACGAAGCAGTTAAATTGATTTTTCTCACATTTTTCCTCAATTTAAAATGAACATGACAAATTGGAAGTTTATCAAGTATGAACGTACGAGCCCGCCAGTAATGTTTAAACTATATTACATGGCAAAATCCTCTGAAAAGCAAACTGCGCCACTTCGTAATTCGAGACGAAGCGTTTAGTGAGAAAATCGAATTGCATCTTCATGTATATATTTGGCCGTAAAAAGGGCTAATTGTTGGATAGTTACAGAAACCTGACCAGATACATTTACTATGAGTATTTGTACTTTGGTGACTGTTTCGGTACGTTCCGAGATGGCGCGCGCATGGCAAACTCACCCGGCAGCCAGCCACACTCACTATAACTTGATATTATGCTTGACTGAGCCGTAGTCAACAAACGAAAGAAAATAGCGTAGCTCTCCTAGCGGCGTGGCTTCTTCTTCTTCCTATCGCTTTTTGCGGCCTTTCCACTGGTTGTCGGTGCCATGACATGAAGACGATGCTTGATCTACAGAAACTGGAAGCTTCAAACAACGTACAAAGTCACGCCTTATTTTCTTCTCTGCCATTCCCTTTTCTACGTGGATCAGCCTTTGTTACAAATTGCTGCCGTTTGCTCTGATATATAACCAACGGTAATCCGAGGAACCACATCATTTTCGCATGGGCATCGGTACCGAGAATAACGATACAAAGCCAAAAAAAAGTCGTTCCAAGGAGAATGCGGTCCGAAAAAAGCTGCTGCCAAGCAGTAAATTTCTTCGATTTGTATTATTAATATCTGGTAGAAAACAATCAGTTCTTTTAAGAACTACTGAATAAGTATATGAAGCAGTTGAATTGATTTTTCTCATGAATGATATTCCTCATTTAAAAATGCACATGACAAGTTGGCAGTTTATTTATCCAAGCTTTAACACGTACAGTAATTGGATGTTTAAACGGCATTACGACAAATATTGCGAACTCATGTTAAAAGCATCAGGTTATTGTAACAAATGAACAAACAGATGCAAGCATTCACAGTTTCATTTTGTTTTTTTTTTTTTTTTTTTTTTTTTTTTTTTTTAGTTATAGTATATTGTGTTTATTCTTACAAGTTATGTTCAAGTTCAAACCTTAATCTATTTAAATCTATTACATTTCTAGTATCAACAATAAAATTTACATAATTTGCAATTTTTTTTAATATTTCTTGCTTATTTGTACGGTTTGCTCCTCTCAGTGACGGTCTCACCATATCACGAAATTCAAAACGTCTGTGACCTCGGCGGAAAGGCGCGAGCGCGCGTTGCAGCATCTCCCATGCGTTTGCTACTCGAACGCATTCTTTTAGCTTGTGTTCAAGGGTTTCTATTGGCGTGGTACAGTGCAGACAATTTTCCCCATCTGTTCTCCGGCTGACAAACATTAATCGCCTGTGTTCCGTTTTTTCATTCACCATCAGGAACAATACTGTTTTTTGCTGTGACGATAGTCCACGAGTGCGGAGAACGTTTGTCCATATTGTTCGCCAGTTTTCTCCTGGATTTTCTCGTTGCACTTTTGGCTCCTCTGTGCACTCTACGTAATGTTGGTATATTGCAATGGATGTTGCATTATACTGAAGCTGTGTAGGAAGGAGCGGTAGTTGCTGTTTGATTATCCGAAGGCACGGGCAATTAGCCGGATTCAAGGTATTTTGGGTAATACACGCTCTATAGAACGGTATTGAATCTATTTCTGCCAGGTGTCTACTAATGAGTAGCGCCTTACACTTAAGGGCTGGTAACTGCAGCCCGAGTCCGCCGTGGTCCTTACTACGTCCTAATTGCTGTATTGGAACACGTGCAGGTATACCCCGCCAAAGAAATGATCCCATCGCCGAAGTTATTCTTGCCGTGTGTGCACTTGTCGGAGCTTTAATAAGATTTTTCTTTGTTTTAATAAGATGCCTTCTTTCCAGCAACTTTCCCACAACAGATCCATTATGGAGTCGAAAAGACCATTATAGTTTAGCCAAATTATTAAATATAAAAGTTCCACACCAATTTCCAACAGTTTCAATAAAAGCGCTCGTTAATGAGCAGAAAAAGTTATTGAATAATTGTCCTGTACATACTTACTGAATACAACTGATCATATACCTACCTACATATGCAAAATTATACCATTTCGTGATTCTTTCTGGAAAGCATGAAACGGAAAAGCCACATTACCTGGCAAAATTCTTTGAAAAGAAAACTGCGCCACTTCGTAATTCGAGGCAAAGCGTTTAGTGAGAAAATCGAATTGCATCTTCATTTATATATTAGGCCCTAAAAAGGGCTAATTGTATAGTTACAGAAGCCTGACAAGACACATTTACTATAGGCCGCTATACTTTGGTACCTTCCGAGACGGCGCGCTTGGCAAACTCACCCGGCACAACCACACACAACTGTGAGTGCACGTCTGCCATGCCCGTTGCCGTGCCATCCCTGTCGGCATTAAATGAAAGAAAATAGCGTTGCTCTCCTAGTGGCGTGGCTTCTTCTTCTTTTTCCTATCGCGCTTTGCGGCCTTTCCACTGGTTTTCGGTGGCATGAAGACGATGCTTCATATTAGGTTGCTCTGCAGAAACTGGTAGCTCTTCATTAAGGAACCACCGGACACCGGTTTTGTTCAAACAATGTACGGTTTCGTTGTACGTTGTACCGCCTTTCTTTCGTGTCTATGATTCTCTACCCTACGTTGATCCGCCTTTGTTACAACTTGCTGCCGTTTGCTCTGGTATATAATCAGAAGTAAGCCGGCGAACGGCATCATTTTCGCATTGGCATCGGTACGGTGCCGAACAGACAGCAGAGAGTTGCGATTGTATCTCCCTCACTGGACTCGGCAAGGACAAACTAGTAAAACGCAGCGCAGCGGCAGCAGCAGCAGCAGCAGCAGCAGCAGCGGATCATTGTTTGGTGTAGAGTGCGCCGAACGCGTTGGTTGCCGGAGCATCGATCTATTATCAGCTATATTAGAACCAAATAGTTGCGGGGAGCGGAAGAGCTTGAATCAATGGAAAATGCTCTGTCCGGTAACCATTGTCACCATTGCCCTGGGAGGTGTTGTTTCAAACATTCAAGCCATTCTGCTGGCCGGATTTTCAACCACAACCCGTCCTTTTTAGGACGAACAAATTTGTTTATGAAGAGATGAAAATTTTCTGTATACTAAATTTCTTCAATTAAATTTCCAAATGTCGCTGATTCTTTAAATCATGAAGAATTTCTTCTGATTTGATCTATAAAACGTTAAATATGTGGTGACTCGCGGTCTTCTAACTCATGACGTTGCTTTAATTTTATTTTTGCTAAAAATTTTTGCCTTCCCACGCCAATGCTTCCCTAACACGGATGACAGAAATATATAGGAGAAGAGCTATGGATTAAATTCCCTTTGAATCAAAGGGATCAAAGTTTGATTGTATTTAATTTACGCTCTATAGAATCCGCTCGAAAATCGTTGAGCTTCAGCTGTTGCTACTTCCCCGGAATAAGGCAACGAAGACATCCAAATTCACTAAGCGAGACGCCAATAAACCGAAGAGTCAACGGATCTTCGTTGCAAGCCGTCTAGAAGTATATCGCCGCCAGCTACAATTGTGACGTTTCAAAGTTGGACACATTCGTGAAAAAGGCTTTGAAGTTAGTTTTCAACAAGAGAAAGCTGGTCCAAACAAAGAACTGGCGCTTCCGGTTCGTTCGCCTTCCAAACTTGCTAGCGAGAAGCAAGATTACTAAGTCAATGAAGACCATAGCAAAGGCATCGAAAACTCCAAAGCCAAAACAAGTTCTAACGGAGAATGCGGTCCGAAAAAAGCTGCTGCCAAGCAGTAAATTTCTTCGATTCGTATTACTAACAGCTGGTAAAAAACAATCAGTTCTTTTAAGAACTACTGAATAAGTATATGAAGCAGTTGAATTGATTTTGCGAATGGCATCATTTTCGCGTTGTTTGAGTTACAAATAATAATGAGAGTTACGATTTTATCTCCCTTTCTGGACACGGCAAAGGTGGTAAAACTCGGCAGCAGCCGGTTATTGTTTGGTGTGGAGTGTAAATTACGCCGACCGTGTTGGATTCGAAACATCGATCTATTATTGTCAATTGCAAGGAAAATTGTCCAATCAATAAGTGTGCAATCGCTCATAAAAGTGCTATTTTAGCTTAAATCGTTTCGGTTTCTTCGGCGCACTTATTGCTTGGAAGATAACGAAAAAGTGCGCCGAAGATACCGAAACGATTTAATGCAAAATAGCACTTTTATGAGCGATATCGCACTTTGGATGGTACAATTTTACTTGCAATTGACAATAAGCTGCTATAATAGAATATTAAATAAGCTAGAAAACCCAAATTTTGGTCGCGGAAGCAGAACGGCTTAAATTGGTGGGAAATGCTCTGTCCGGTGTTACGATTGGGAGACGAATTGCTCTACATTCGTAGTCCTACTTCAAGCCTGCGCCCGTGCCACTAGGCATGGACCCTTATACTTTTTTTCAAAACTTTTTACTAATTTTGGGATTTTTTTTTTGAAATGCTTTTCCTAATTGCATTTTTCCTGCAGACCTAAGCCACATGCTATTCGGCCCAGAATTATTCCGATGGTCGTTAACATGTAGCTTTTAACGATTTTTTGTCGAATTTCTAAAATTTTCTTGAAACATTTTTATTTTTTTTCAAACAAATCATTGACTGTAGTTATATCGGTCCGTTTAATCAATTTCTCAAATATTCCTGTGTGAATTGCTGACCCTTTTTATACAAGAGCTCGGTTTAAGGTGAAATGAGCCGTCGTTGATTCTGTAAATTTCAAAAGCAGTTTTTTGTTTGAAACAAAAATTTTGTTCATGAAAATATATCACTATGTTCCGATTGGCAAGAAAAATGCAGTGAATATATTTTTAAGAAACAAACTCCTGTTTTTGGCCCAAAAACTGCTTCCGAAATTGGGCTTTCTGACGAAAAGTTAATGACTGCTCATTTCCCGTTAAGTCATTTTGATTACAAACCGACTGATTTCTCATTATAGATATGAAATTATCTAGGTTTTTAGTTATGTAGCAAAACAAAACAGATAACTTTGCCTTTAAATCATATTTCAAGAGATGTTCAATGCGGTTCAAACCTGGACTGAGTGTTGATTAGGGTCGGGAGTGCCGACAGTATATTTCGAAAACCGGTATTTCGGTACTGGAAACATCAATTACTGGTATTAATACCGGTACCCAAGATTTTTCAACCTTTCGATACACATACCAACTTCGATTAACGGACATGCTCGCATAATCCACGCAAATAGTAATGTTGCCTGGTGACAAACTTATAAAACTTTGTCCACCGATCTTAAGATCTTGCTCTACTGATTAATTTTGCTGAAAACAGTAACATGTATTGCCTGAATTCCAACATATACCGAGATAAAGTTAGCGTTCCTCATGCGTTAAGTGGGATTTCGAATTTGGCAACAAATGCGTGTCGCCTATGTTGGGCAATCGAAACCAAAATCGAAACGGTGCCAAAATCGAGGCCCTTTTTTGATACGATAAAGTTGAATGTAAATGCGTTAGAAATTGAGTAAATATTATTAATCAGGCTTGCTGATAATCGCATCATAACGCCTATTTTTAGTCTTCAAGCAGGAACGCATTCGAAGATTCAATAACGCCTCACTGCTCCAGAATGAAGATAATAATAACACTACAAAGCTTGCAGCGATGTGACTTGCGAGAGAATAATACATAGGCCGAACATTTGTGTTTTATCTTTGCGCTTTCTATTCTTCGCCTTCGGTCCGTTTGCGGTGCGAAGCGTACATGATATTCTTCACTCTTCTTCGAATGCTTCGATCTTCATGAAGAAGCGAACAAAAATTTATCACCGAGGCGATGATTAATAGCTTAGTTTAGTTGGCTGCAGATAACGGATAAAATGTAAAAGCAAACTGTTTCCGTATTTTATTTTTGGAAACCTTAGAAAATAGTGTGTATGTATGTATGTGTGAGTGTACGTATGCGCGAGTGTACGTATGTGTGTACTTAAGAACGTTTTGCACTCACTTTTCTCAGAGTCGATAGACAGATTTGGATGATCTTGGTGACAAATGAAACATCACTATTGAATTTTATATAAGTATATAAGCAAACGTTATTTGAAAACTGTTCTGTTTAAACCTATCAAACGAAAATAAACTATATTTAAACTTGAATACTTAGGAACGTATATAAAACCGTCAAAACGAGGATAACCAAAACATCTATCAAGTGTCGATTTTATGTATTGATGTATGTATGTGTGCTTGCATGTATGTATATGAGTATGTGTGTATTTGTGGTGTATGTACGTGTGCTTGTAACTTCGCGCAGAATTCGCCAAACCGAACCGGGAATTGTCCGCTAAGCCTTCAGAATTGCCTCGAAGAAATATTCTGAGATGTCAGTTTTGTTTTTAAAAAAGAATAAAACTGATTTTCGAATACGGTCGTGTCAAAAATAATCCGTGAAACGTGCCAAAATCGGTTTGATCTGTAGCTGGTTTATAGAAATAGTTACTCGTAGAATTAAAATAGCAAGAACTAGTTTTCCTATACAAATTTCAAACAAATTTTGCGTTCTTGCAATCAACAAAGACTTGCACTGGACAAACAATTATGTATCTCATTCAATTTCATATTGTTTCCGTAGTTACTGATATTTTACATATATTCATAGAGGACTGAAAAAATGATCATCTATGTGATATATTTTCCTAACCATACGAATATATTTAAAATTAATAAAGGTGTTGATAAAATAAATTAACTGGGTGACGCTAAGAAATGTTTACGCACCCCAGGAAGAGAAATATCACTATTGCACCTAGCACATTCTTGAATTAGGCCATTACAAATACATATTTTATAAAGTTTTTGTCCTTCCGGTGTTCGGCCACTGAAGGGGGGGGGGGGGGGGCGAAAAAAAACAAAGTGAATTTTTTAATCGAGCAAAAAAAACATGGATTTTAAGAATTTTTATTTAAGGTTTAAACATGAAAACCGAATCTATTCTTGCTTATAATATGTACGTTATTATTTTCTATGCAAAAATATACGAAAAAAGACAAAACCGAGGGAAATTTTTTTTGAATGGTTTTCGGAAATTCCATTGTTCGAATTCGTGCTAGAAGCTCAGAATTTTCTCATCCGTCGGCTCTAGCGTATATTTGTATACTTTATATATCATGGTAAAATATTACTTTCTTCGGGAAAATAGTTTGAGTAATAGCAGCCTGGCCGATAGTATGTAAAATTGTTTTACTTGATTAAAAAAATCACATTGCCCCCCCCCCCCTCCCCCTTCAGTTGCCTCACGTCGGAAGGACAAAAACTTCATAAAATACAAACAGTGGCATAACTTGAGAACGGCTGGGCCTAAAAAAAGTTTAAATGACATAACATGATAATGCGTAGCATTCGATTTTGTTCTGGTTTTACAAAAAAAGGAAAATTTGGATATTTTTGAAAAATTTATCAGATTTAAAAAAAATCGAAAGACATTTTAGAACATGTTTTAAGCTATCTTTAATAAAAATGAGATAAATCTGAGGGGACATGTTTTGATAATTCAAGTTTAATGATTTTTGTCTTGATTTTGAAAAGTTTTTTCTTTCAGTGTATTTTTTCCGAAAATATACTTAATTTCCTATAACTTTTCCGTTGACGTCATTTTTAACAAAGAAGTGGTTTCCGAGATACGATATTTAAAAAAATCCCATTTATAAATACGCCCTTTTGAAAAGTTACTCTTGACGAAAATAATTAAGTTTCGTAGAAAATGAATCCTTGTGTGGCATCTAACATATCAGCAAACTTTCATTTCATTAAAAAATATTCGAGACAAACCGTTTTGTTAGTTGAGTTAGAATTGCTCAGATAGTGCACTTACACCCCTTTCCTTCCAAACGAAAACCAACTTTTATTTTGCTCGTTTTTTTCATTTTTTTAAAAAAGTCATTAAACGGTAAAATTTTGACGTGAATTTTCTGGCATGCATAAAACCTTACTCAAAGTATCCTTTCCTACCATTATCTCGATTTTTCCAATTTTGTCACTTACACCCTTTTCCTTCTCACCCCCTCAAATCAGACCGGACCAAGTCGCAAAATTTAAATAATTTAAATTATTGACAACACACGGTTAAGAATTTCCAAAGCGACAATTCACTCTAATCAGAATACATAAATGTTTTAAACAGCCAAAGATACGAAATGATTTCGAACGATTGAAACCTTTAAACTACACAGTAGTAGCAAACTTGGACTTTGACTTCGACCGGCCCAAGTCGCAACATTTAATAAAATGAGTTAATGACAGCAAACGATCAAGAAATTTCTAAGCTACATTACACTAATCAGACTACATAAATGTTGCAAACAGCCAGAGTTATGAGAAGATTTCGAACGATTCATAGCTATAAACCATACAGAGCAGCAAACTTTGAACGCGTTTTTCTCGAAATCAAAGTTTTGTTACTAGGTTCGGTTTGACTTAACGCCGACCAAATAATAGAATTAAGAGGAAAAGTTTTAGGTTTATCTAGCCGCAATGCAACAAATCTTCTGATTCTGTTTACCATCACAACGAATTTTGCCATTCGACATGAATAACTGGTTTCCCTTGTTTCCTAAAATCATTCATTCATTCGCGAGGAAGAACCAAAAAATATTCTTCATGAAGAATGTAGATGATATCGCTCACTATTGAATGCTTCTTTAGCTGAAGACTGCTTTGTGAATCGCATTAACCCGTAGTTCATGAGTGAGCAATACTTGTTGCCTGCCATGCAGGCGATAATTCAGAGAAGAACGAAGAACATGAAAAAGCGAAATATGCCGAATAGCTTCAACCGCAAAGCTGATCGAAGCTGATCTGAGAAGCTTTTTTTCACAGGTCGTGCAACTCTCTGGAGAATAACTAACAAAGAGAGTAAAGCGCTTTCGCGATAATCAGCAAGCCTGTTATTAATCAACGATTGCAACTGTTTTATGTTTGAAAAGTCCGCCAAGAGTTATCTGCCCGGTGCAAGTAAGTTTTTGGTAACTTGCGGTAAGACGTAGTCCTACGGCAATAAAAATATTCAAAACATTCTATAACAGCAAACTTTTTTTCGTGAACACTTTGAGGACATCATTTTTGCGTCATTTGAAGCATGTGAGCGGAAACTGATTGATATATAAGCATATTTTTGTAAGGGAAATATTTTGTGTTGCCAAAATCAAGGCATGATAAAATCGAACCATGCCAAATTCGAAACTCCACTGTACCTCCGGTACAGATGGAACCCCCTGGTTATAAAAACAATTTGATGCTCTTCAGAATACATAGTTTCGATAGCCTATATGAAGTTACTTCATGGAAAAATTGAAGAAAAAGAAAATGTTCTACTAACTCTAGGTAAAGTTAACAGCACAGTGTCCAGAAATAATACTAGGTACCGGTGTAGATAAGATAACAGGCTCGTAATCAAATTAGCGGTTTCAAAATTCGACTTTAAGCTGCACAGAATATTCAATGCATTAAATCCTCCATGTGACAATAAGCCTTTGTAACAAAATTGTTCGACACCCAAAATCTTCTCTCGAAATCTATCATCGTAGGACAGACTGTACACAGGGTATCATAAGCATAGTCAAATACTTGCCTTCAAACGTCTAGTTTCGAACTTAGTCAATTCATATAGCCAAATTTTTTTTGGAATACGGGACTAATCGAGCCCCTTCAAGTTGCCACTGCCTTGTACTTCTACAGTCCTTTCAAATTTTTCCTTTAGTTCTACTCGCACAACCAACGCTCGGCGGTGCCTTACCAACAATTTCGCCAATCTCATTCCTCATGTTCGACCACTTCGGTTTTGTGGGCGAATGTTAGAAAAATTGCATTATTGGTCGGTGCCGAAACAACCTGTATTCTCCCGTGCCGGTACCGGTATTTCGGTATTGGAAAATCAGCCGGTATTAGCGGTTTTCCCGGTTCAGGTACGGCCACTATCCCAACCCTATCCAGAACCGAATGACATATGGTCACAATCTGTAGGGATTATGAAGAGAAAATTTCTAAATTTGGTGAAACAATATTGGAAAACATGAAAAATTACGATTATTTCATTGACCGCACCGCGCCGACCGCACAGAGGGGTAAGGGGTTAATAACGAACGCTCAAGAAACATTCGAACGATCGCGCAAGAAAGATTCAAACGATTGTTTTGTGAACATTCTTTGCGACTGAGTGAATGCATTCAAAAATGAATCTTTTGCGAGCGTTCGTAGTACAATTAACACACCGCACGAAAGATCCATCGCGTGAACAAAACCACCAACGAACGCTGTCGCATATTTTCCTTTGCTTTGCTGGTTCTTCTTCGTTCGTAGGAGTGTGCAATTTTGTACAGAGATGGTCAGTGCGATTGAAACCTTACGATGAGCAGGTTCGTCGATGATTTCAAAATGAATGCTGTTTGATATGATTTTTTCCATGCTTGCTTACGTGGTCCTACGTCACCTATGCGGTCGTGTCTTGTGCACAACCCCTCTGATTTTTTCTGTACAACACATCCGCGAGATTCGACTAGCAGGTACATAGTCCATTTGCCATTTCGTCATTCCATCGTAGATTGTAGATTGAGCTGTTACTATATGCCTCATCATGCCGTCCTGCGCCCTACAAGTGAAGCGACCCTCATTTCCCGCTGTAACACTACATTTACGCATTTTCATCTGGCCGAACCCGGATGAATCAACCCCGGTCGGCTAAGAACATAAATTCCGCATTTTATCCGATTACCCGCGCCGGTTAGTGACTCGATCGAGCGACGGCGCCGGTGAGGCAAAATACTTCGATGAAAAACAACGCGTTCGGCACCATTCTAGGTTAATGAACGCGCAAGTTTCTTAACCCGCCGCAACGAACAGTTCCCAAAACAAATGCGGGGTTGCGCGAAGTATTGCAGTTTTGCCGACTAAGGCAAACAACGAAGCGCGGAACTGTTCGTTGACAAAAAAACAAAGTTCCCGCCCGAGGGGCTAAAATGTATGCGCGAGAGGGAAGTTCAACGGACAGCGTGAGGTCTGCCGCTAGGCAGAATAGGACGGAACTACCTCGAGGAGGAGGAGTTTCCTTAGGGAAAATAGTCTTTAGCAAGTAAGAATTAACTTTGTGGTTTTTAAATAAAGGAATTCGGATTTGACACGCCGACCCGTCTGGTCGGTAGTGCGATTAATTACCGTCTTTTAATTTTTATACCCTACATCGTGGTGACAGCGGTGGGATCCGATATTATGATTAGCAAAGTGAACAAGTGTATAAAGTAATTATAAAAGATAGTAATTAAAAATAACCAATGTACATATGTATATATGGAAAAAATAATATTTTTAATTTTCGTTCTAACTATATTTTGTATACATTTTTATTGTAAATTTGCACTAACCATTTTTTTTACGTGATACGGAGCTCGTAATTTGCCTCTAGGGTTAAGACGATTTTTTTTTCTATTTTACTTATTAGAATTACGAAAAGACTCGTATAGTACAAAATACAAATCTACATACATAATTTTGCATAAAAACAATGGGTTCTCTCTAGAGGACATTTAGAAGAATGGAGATAGGGTAGTCTTTTTCATTTTTATGAGAAGAGAAATTTAACAAGCAATATTTTATAATATTCTATTTTTAATTTTAAGCAAAATGAAGTAATGACGGGTAAGATGAGTATCAGTTTTTTTTAGATGGTTCAGAAGTGTTATCAGCAGGGTGCTGATTGCCCTTTTTTCAAGTTTACAGGAAAATAACAGGAGGACAAGGAGAAATATCACAAGGAAGACATTGAACAATTTTTTTGTCGGTTTTTTTTTTTCTCATTACAGCCAAGATAACAAGCAGAGAAGAGTCTGGAAAAGACCTCTTTAAATAAGGGTATTATAAAGAAAACAGTAAGTATTCATGGGATTTGAAAAGAATAAACAAGAAAAAGATATAAGAAAGAACGGCGCCTGGAATTGAGAATTATGAGCTATTTTAAAGAATATTAGTAAAAAGAAATAACACGACGACGAACACTATGAAATAAAGGGACAATGGACAGAGTATTTAAAAGAAAAGAAAAAGCGGGTTTTTAACTAAAATATGAATAAAAAGGGCGAAAAAGGCACTACATAGGAAGCAAGAACACTATGTGGGTACAAAAATCCGGCACAAGGAAATATGAAGTAATGAAACTACACGTATTTGGTACATAGATAACATGAGACACTATGTGCTGGTAAAGGGGCAATAAAGATACCTTTTTGTTATTGTTGGAGAAAGGAACATTATAAAGGACGACATTAGACTGTGGGGAAAAGGATGTTAGGACTACAAATCGAAACGATGGTAGAATCTCCTGAAGAGGACTTTTGAGCAAAACGGCCGGTAAGACTGTTGAAAAATAAACAAGGTAAGCCCAAAAACTAGAGTGAGTGAGTGAGTGTGAATGCGTTAAGCGAATGGACAAGGGCAAGGGCACCCGGAATAAATGAAAGCATGACTGACAGTTCTACCAAGGCCTATTGTCGGAGTTTTCAGGCTAGGTGGACGCACCTACAGAGGGAGAGGGGAGGAGATGCAGATACTGCATAACTAAAGTGGGGGTAGTTGGAAAAAAAATAAAAAGACTTACACGATCGAAAAGATTTGGGAGGAACAGATAAAAATAATATGGATTGGAAATCTCGCATACACGTTAGAGTATGAGAGAAAAGCTAAAAGCACGATGTTAGTAGAAACAAAAATGTTTTCATTGACGTACTTGACGAATTTATACATCAAGGCATTATTAAATAAACAAACGACCACCCGGAAGGAAAGTCGTTGAAATGGGAGAAAAAGCTCTTTTATATCGCGAACTATTGGAAGTCGCTAAAATGGGGCGGAAGGTAACAAAAAGTACCGCATTGTGGTAGACTTCAGAGCCTTGAATGAAGTAACAAAACCATTTTTTTACCCTATTCCGCTAATTAACGAAATACTAGACAATGTGGGTGATGCCTATTATTTTTCTTCTATAGATTTGAAATCGGGTTTTTACCAAGTCCCGATTCATCCTGAGACGCTGTGAAAACAGCATTTTCAACTCCGATGGGGCATTTTGAATTTACAAGAATGCTTTGAAGGGTTTGAAAAATAGTCCATCAACATTCCAAAGGTTGATGAACACCGTTTTATTTGAGATCGGACAAATTAAAGCGTTTGTTTACCTCGACGATATAATCATATTTGGTGGTAGTGTACAGGAACACAACCAAAATTTATACAAAGTGCTGGAAGCCTTACGTAGGCATAATTTAAAAATAGAGCCGGGAAAATGCCATTTCTTGCAAACCGAGCTCGAGTATCTGGTACATGTTGTTAATAAGGACGGCATTAAGCCCACTTATGCAAATGTTAAGGCAATTCAATGTCTAACACCACCTGCTACCGTGAAAGGCGTTAGATCCTTTCTTGGCACGGTAAATTTTTATGGAAAATTTATACCCAACATTGCTGAGATTCGTAAACCTTTAAACGATCTACTTAAAAAGAATGTAAAATTTGTATGGAGCGAAGAATGTCATCAGGCATTCGAAGAATTGAAAAAAGCATTAATTTCGGAGCCTCTTTTAGTTAGGCCGAACTATGAAGATACGTTTGTGCTCACTACGGATGCTAGCAAATATGCTATTGGAGCCGTACTATCAAACGAAAAATCAACAAACCAACCAATTGCTTTTGCGAGTCGTGCACTTATAGGTGCCGAAACTCGATATTGTAATAGAAAAGGAACTACTTGCCATTGTATGGGCAGTAGATTATTTTAAACACTATATTTACAATCAGCGGTTTATAGTGTACACTGATCATAGACCGCTGGTGTCAATCTGGAGATTGAAGGAAACCTCTCCAACACTCACGCGATTACGCCTTAAACTTCAAGGGCTTGAATGCGACATACGCTACAAACAAGGCCGCGAAAATATTGTTGCCGATTTTCTATCTCGCCCGTATGCAAACGAGCTTGAGACAACCGAACAAAATAAAGTGAATCAAATTGCAGCCGTAACCAGGCTGCAGCGCCGGCAGCAAGCCGCGCAAAGTGCGCACGTCAGCGGCAACGCCGGTGGCATACAAGACTTGGCAAATATCGATATTTCAGATAGCCAGAACATAGATACGGCGATCAACGACATAGGTATTACATTTGAGGAGTATAAGGAAATTTTGACGCAAAAACTACTTTGCGAAGACAAAATAAAATTTACGCGCACAATTGTAGTGAGAAACGCAAACACTCCCAATTTCGTAATTTTAAACAGCCGTACAACCTATAGTGAGCTGTCAAAGCTATGCGATTTACCGCACGGCATGAAAGACTACATAAAAGACGATGTAGTGCTTATCCCAGATAAGAAAATATGGGGCATGATTTTAGATGGAAAAAGCAACTCCATGACAGAGTGCAACAAATTTTTCGAAAAGTTTGCACGAAGTATTCAAGTAGGAAAAATATTGTATGAATCAGAGGAAATTATCAATATTACCTCGTTTAGAAAGATTAGACAACAAAATATTATAGATATAATAACGTTCTTCGCTGGGCTGTTTGAAAAAGATTTTATATTATTCAACGCCGATAGTGAACGAATTAATGTCTCAGCAGACCAGATCGAAACGGTACTGCATGATTTTCATGATAGTCCACTTGGAGGACATGTAGGCGCTAAGCGGATGCGTCAGAAAATTGGATCCTTGTATACCTGGGCGAATATGCGCCGGGATATTGAGAATTACGTAAGGCAGTGTGATTCCTGCCAGAAAAATAAAATTTGTAAATCAAATAAAATTCCAATGAAAATAACAACTACGGCCGCAGAACCGTTTGAGAAATTATTCATGATATTGTAATACTACCCGAGTCAGATTGGGGTAACAAATATGGGCTAGTCATGCAAGATGACCTGACTAGATTTTTAACAATTGCGCCGATGGCTAATCAAGAAAGCATAACGGTTGCACAAACTTTCGTAGAAAATTTGATTTGTAAATTTGGAGCTCCGTTGGAAGTAGTCACCGATAATGGAACAAATTTTGTTAGCACACTAATGAAAGACGTGTGCAAGATTTTGAAAATTAAGAAAATAACCACAAGTCCGTACCACCCACAAGCGAACTTAGTGGAGCGATCAAATCGCGAATTAAAAACATACTTAAGGCAGTATGTTGGAGGAAAGCCCCACACAAGGGACCAGCACCTGCCCTTTTTTACTTTTGAATATAACACAACGGTGAATTCATCAACAGGATACACACCGTTCGAACTGATGTATGGTCGGAAAGCTAATATTCCGTCATCAATTTATAAACGTCAAAATGAAGACGAGTTAAATTATAACACGTATATACAGGAAATGAGGAGCATATTTTTTGAAATGCACCACATCGCGAAACGAAATTTAATACTATCCAAAGAAAAACGGAAAGAACTATATGATCGAAATGCAAATAATTGGCAGCCCATGTGGGGCGATTTAGTTTTAGTTAAGACTGTTCCGACAGGAACAGGACAAAATTACAAAATAATTGGCGAGGACCATATGAGGTGGTTGAATTGCCAAGCGAAATGACAACAATAATCAAGAACGGAAACAAGCTCGAAAAAGTACACAACAACCAGCTAAAGTTGTACCACGATTAATAAACATGCAGATCTAGCCGAAGCAGCAGCCGAAGGCATTTTAAAATAGAAGTTTATCTAGCTTAGGGTTTGTAAATAGGCATATAAAAGTAGTTTGTAAATATGTACACACAAAAAAAAAGGTATATATACACAGAATTTTAATTTTTTTTTCTCCTGCAAATATCCTTTAAATATTTCAAACATTGCTAGAGCAATAATAATAAACCACGCTTAGCCCACAGCGGCCACACCGCGGGCATGAGCGCGGCGATGGCAAATTAATTTGCCAACGCCTAAATGCTTTATTCGCGCGATCAGCTCGGGGGGCAACGCTGCACGAGCGTACACCCGACCGAGCTGACGCGCAGGGGAACGGAATGGTGGAAGGCACATAGCACCACTTTTCCGTTCGTCGCTCCAGCGAGCGAACGGGCAAAAGTGCAAGCCGCACAGAGTCCCATACACCACCGCCAGAACCAACGATGGTGTACGGCACTGAAAAAAAATGAACAGGTGGCAACGAAAACGAAAAACAGAACGAGGTGGAAAGACCCGAACTAAGTATGGAAAATAACAAAGTATGGAAAATGTGATATTTTCTTTTAAAATTGAAACAAATACAAAAAATAAATATACTTCCGACACTTTATTAAAGATTAGGTTTGAATACAACACAATAGATTTTCATACATACAATAGCTCCCGACTCGGCTACGGGTGGATACGCCAACCGTTGGCCCTGAGACGGGCGCGGACGACATTAGGCGGCAAACCGGACGTTTCCGACACATCGGAAATCCACGCAAATACGCGGTAGATGTATCGGAGAATCCGACGAACGAAACCGACGGGCTTATAGCGCACCACCGCGCACTCCCATCCAAGGTTCATTGAGAGGAGAGCCCGATCCTCCAGAGTGGCCGATCCTGGCGTCCCCGCGAGACGCCACCGGCGTAGGTGCCACGAGAATAACTCTTCTTGGATATTTGGGACGAATCCACGAAGATAACCCAAAAGGGTTAAAACCAGAAGGCGATAGCTCGCCATGTAAGACGACGGCGCGGCAAGATACATGTGCGCCAGGGTCATCGCCCCGCGCCGCTGGCTGTTGACAAGCCAGATGCTGGATTCCACGTGCTCCAGCCAGCGGGTGTTTAGGGGTATGCAAACTGTAGCGTCGGACATCGGGATGTTTGAAGCACGAAGGATAGCGTACATGGTTTGGGCGAAGAAAAAAAAGGAAATATAATTAAAATTAACAATATACATAATATGAAAGAGGGGAGATTAATAATATAACGACACTACTTACCAAAAAGAAACGTCCAAGCAGGAAGGTGTCCGAATTCGAACTGAATGGCTCGAAGTAAGCTACACATCGAGAACTTAAAATCGCCAACTAAAAAGTTGCCAATTAATCAATTATAGCCACTATACTAACGCTGGAACGTGGGAAGTATGGTTGAAGAAAATCAGAACGAAGTGCCCACGGTAATATGAGTACCAGACAATGTACAAAGTATGGAAAGTAAATTCGTTCCGATCAATATTATACAGGGGCAACGACCGCTGACTTGACAAAACACATATTGGTAACTCGGGTCGTAGCACTAGAATTAACGACAACCGATGAACTGGAAAATAATGGTTCGGGTGAATGAATGTAACAAGAATCAAACATCATTGACCAATATAGAATATGGAAAAAAAATTTAGGGGAGAGGCAAATCAACAGGATACCGGATGGCATGGCCGGTAATTAACAAAAGAACAATGTAGGCGCGGAAAGATCCGTGCGAAACAATTATGCGTAATTAATTAATTAATGATTTATTTAAGATGCAGAGCACATGGACGGCTATTTGCATCTAGACCAAGAAAAGATATTACAATTCATATTTTACAAAAAAACTTATAGATACTTAAATCTAACGTAATACTAAATTTCATTATAAATATTAGACTCTTTTAGAAATTTTACTAGATCATTTAGCCTGGCGAAAGTATCACTCAAACTCTGGCTGTCAATTTTATATTTTGAGCGAACAGTCGCATACTTTGGACAGTAGTTGATTACGTGTTCTACAGTAAGTAATGTCTTGCAATCTATACACTGTGGAAGATCCTCACGCTTAAAAATATATTCATGGGTCAATTTTGTGTGCCCAATTCTAAGCCTAGTGATGACAACTGAATCTTTTCTTTGTAAATAGCTGGATGTAGTCCATTGCGATACGTCAGGTTTTATAGAGCGTAATTTGTTGTTGTCTACATGTTCCCAAAAATGTTGCCATTTACTCCTTATTACATGTTTTGAAGCATTAATCAAGTCACTATGCGTTGTTCCTGTTTCTATTTGAGAAAGATGTGTAGCCTCTTTTGCCAAATTATCGACCATTTCATTGCCTTGTATTCCCACGTGACTTGGGATCCACAAAAATTTGATGGTTTTATGCTTGATACGCAACAAAAGCTTATGTATTTCTTGGATAAGTACGTTTTCCGAGAAAGGGTCTTGTATGGCTTTAAGTGAGCTCATTGAGTCAGATATGATAAGATATTTATGATATAAGTCATCTTCGATAACATATTTGATGGCATATTTAATTGCAATTAATTCAGCAGAGAATATTGATGTTTGATTGGTCAAGTGCATTTGCTTTCGATGCTGTGTATTGAACACAGCACAACCGACGTTATTTGCTAGTTTCGAGCCATCTGTGTAGATGAAATGGAAATCATCATAACTAGATGCACGCCTCAAGAACTCTTTTTGAAATATAAGCGGTGTTACATTTGTTTTTATATTCGTACTCATTGATAGATCTACTTCGAGTTTTCCAACAGTCCAAGGGGGGATATAATGGAATCCACGGTTGTAAATATTTTCAGTTTCAATGCTGTACTCAGAGCATAATGACTTGAATCGTTGTACCAGGGATATAGGTGTTCTTGATGGTGTTGGATCATTTTTATCGGCAAGTTTTTTGTTTAGGAAGTGTGTGGGTAAGGAAAGGGATTTAATTCCAAATACTAAAATTTGAAGGTCTCTTCTAAAGGATAAAGGCATCATACCGGCATCACAGAGGATGCTGAGAGTTGGACTGGTACGGTAAGCTCCAGTTGCCAACCTTACACCAAGGTGGTGAACTGGGTCCAATTGTTTCAAGCGTGTTGCCGATGCCGAGCTGTAGATGGCGCTTCCGTATTCTAGTCTTGACAAAACTAATGTATTATGTAGGGTGAGAAGAGTTTTCCTATTTGAACCCCAGTTCGTGTTAGCTAAGGTGCGAATTACTTTCACGGTGCCCATTGATTTTGCTTTTGTAATTTTTAAATGGCGATCCCAGTTCATTTTATTATCAAATGTCATTCCTAAGAATTTGTGGGTGGTTACGACCTCTATTCCCTCTCCATAGAGAGTCAAATGTGGATCGGTGGTACAGTTTCTTTTGCGACAAAAATGGATAACCTTCGTTTTATTGACAGAGAATCGAAAACCTGTTGTTTTACACCAGCTTTCTAGGTTTGTTAAAGTTGTCTGTAGAAGTTGTTTTACTTCTACTAACGTTTTTCCGGAAATATATACTGCGACATCATCGGCAAACTTACAGTTTTTAACACCCTTTGGAATGCAATTCTTTAAGGAGTTCATCGCCACTAAAAACAAGGTTACGCTCATTACTGACCCTTGAGGTACGCCGTTTTCTTGGCTGAATTTGGATGAGAACGTGTTTCCAATTGCTACGCGAAAGGATCTATCATCGAGGAAATTTTTAATGAACCACAGCATATTGCCTCTAACTCCATAAGAGGAAAGTGTTTTCACTATATTGAATTTCCAAGTAGTATCGTAAGCCTTTTCTAAATCGAAAAAGATACATACCAAATGTTCTCTATTCTGAAAAGCATCTAGGATGTCATTTCCCAAAATAGCCAAATTATCTAGCGTGCTGCGATATTTTCTAAATCCAGATTGGCTGCAATCTAGTAGACCATTGGACTCAAGGTACCACATTAGTCTACGATTGATCATTTTTTCAAAAACTTTGCATACGCAGCATGTTAAAGATATTGGTCGGTAGTTCGTAGGATTTAATGGGTTTTTATTGGGTTTTTTGATAGCGATAACTATAGATTCTCTCCACTTTGCAGGGAAGAGACGCTGGTTCCAAATATTGTTAATCATTTCTAGAAGATAGAAATGTCCGTCCAGTGGCAAATTTTTAAGCATATCGTAGTGTACGTTATCCGGTCCGGCTGAGGATCCCTTACAGCTCTTCAACGCCATTTGTAATTCTTGCATCGAAAAATTTATGTTTAACCTTCCTAGTGCATTGGGGTCGTTTTCGACCCATCGGCATACTTACAAAGCTTGATACTCAGTAACGGAACGAGCTGGAGACTTGAAATTTTCTGACTTTTCCTAACTTTGGAAAACTAGCATTGTGGGGGAGTTTCAGCTTTCAGCGACATCTAGAAGAGCCACAGCAAAAAAAGTTACATATTATGCATTAAGGGTCGAAAACGACCCAAGTTTTGAAATTGCTCTCATTCATCCATTTTCAATCCGAATTTCGTTTTCTTTACCTCGTTTGAAAGATATGGCCAAAAAGTATAAGGGTCCATGCCTAGTGGCACGGGCGCAGGCTTGAAGTAGGACTACGAATGTAGAGCAATTCGTCTCCCAATCGTAACACCGGACAGAGCATTTCCCACCAATTTAAGCCGTTCTGCTTCCGCGACCAAAATTTGGGTTTTCTAGCTTATTTAATATTCTATTATAGCAGCTTATTGTCAATTGCAAGTAAAATTGTACCATCCAAAGTGCGATATCGCTCATAAAAGTGCTATTTTGCATTAAATCGTTTCGGTATCTTCGGCGCACTTTTTCGTTATCTTCCAAGCAATAAGTGCGCCGAAGAAACCGAAACGATTTAAGCTAAAATAGCACTTTTATGAGCGATTGCACACTTATTGATTGGACAATTTTCCTTGCAATTGACAATAATAGATCGATGTTTCGAATCCAACACGGTCGGCGTAATTTACACTCCACACCAAACAATAACCGGCTGCTGCCGAGTTTTACCACCTTTGCCGTGTCCAGAAAGGGAGATAAAATCGTAACTCTCATTATTATTTGTAACTCAAACAACGCGAAAATGATGCCGTTCGCAAAATCAATTCAACTGCTTCATATACTTATTCAGTAGTTCTTAAAAGAACTGATTGTTTTTTACCAGCTGTTAGTAATACGAATCGAAGAAATTTACTGCTTGGCAGCAGCTTTTTTCGGACCGCATTCTCCGTTAGAACTTGTTTTGGCTTTGGAGTTTTCGATGCCTTTGCTATGGTCTTCATTGACTTAGTAATCTTGCTTCTCGCTAGCAAGTTTGGAAGGCGAACGAACCGGAAGCGCCAGTTCTTTGTTTGGACCAGCTTTCTCTTGTTGAAAACTAACTTCAAAGCCTTTTTCACGAATGTGTCCAACTTTGAAACGTCACAATTGTAGCTGGCGGCGATATACTTCTAGACGGCTTGCAACGAAGATCCGTTGACTCTTCGGTTTATTGGCGTCTCGCTTAGTGAATTTGGATGTCTTCGTTGCCTTATTCCGGGGAAGTAGCAACAGCTGAAGCTCAACGATTTTCGAGCGGATTCTATAGAGCGTAAATTAAATACAATCAAACTTTGATCCCTTTGATTCAAAGGGAATTTAATCCATAGCTCTTCTCCTATATATTTCTGTCATCCGTGTTAGGGAAGCATTGGCGTGGGAAGGCAAAAATTTTTAGCAAAAATAAAATTAAAGCAACGTCATGAGTTAGAAGACCGCGAGTCACCACATATTTAACGTTTTATAGATCAAATCAGAAGAAATTCTTCATGATTTAAAGAATCAGCGACATTTGGAAATTTAATTGAAGAAATTTAGTATACAGAAAATTTTCATCTCTTCATAAACAAATTTGTTCGTCCTAAAAAGGACGGGTTGTGGTTGAAAATCCGGCCAGCAGAATGGCTTGAATGTTTGAAACAACACCTCCCAGGGCAATGGTGACAATGGTTACCGGACAGAGCATTTTCCATTGATTCAAGCTCTTCCGCTCCCCGCAACTATTTGGTTCTAATATAGCTGATAATAGATCGATGCTCCGGCAACCAACGCGTTCGGCGCACTCTACACCAAACAATGATCCGCTGCTGCTGCTGCTGCTGCTGCTGCTGCCGCTGCGCTGCGTTTTACTAGTTTGTCCTTGCCGAGTCCAGTGAGGGAGATACAATCGCAACTCTCTGCTGTCTGTTCGGCACCGTACCGATGCCAATGCGAAAATGATGCCGTTCGCCGGCTTACTTCTGATTATATACCAGAGCAAACGGCAGCAAGTTGTAACAAAGGCGGATCAACGTAGGGTAGAGAATCATAGACACGAAAGAAAGGCGGTACAACGTACAACGAAACCGTACATTGTTTGAACAAAACCGGTGTCCGGTGGTTCCTTAATGAAGAGCTACCAGTTTCTGCAGAGCAACCTAATATGAAGCATCGTCTTCATGCCACCGAAAACCAGTGGAAAGGCCGCAAAGCGCGATAGGAAAAAGAAGAAGAAGCCACGCCACTAGGAGAGCAACGCTATTTTCTTTCATTTAATGCCGACAGGGATGGCACGGCAACGGGCATGGCAGACGTGCACTCACAGTTGTGTGTGGTTGTGCCGGGTGAGTTTGCCAAGCGCGCCGTCTCGGAAGGTACCAAAGTATAGCGGCCTATAGTAAATGTGTCTTGTCAGGCTTCTGTAACTATACAATTAGCCCTTTTTAGGGCCTAATATATAAATGAAGATGCAATTCGATTTTCTCACTAAACGCTTTGCCTCGAATTACGAAGTGGCGCAGTTTTCTTTTCAAAGAATTTTGCCAGGTAATGTGGCTTTTCCGTTTCATGCTTTCCAGAAAGAATCACGAAATGGTATAATTTTGCATATGTAGGTAGGTATATGATCAGTTGTATTCAGTAAGTATGTACAGGACAATTATTCAATAACTTTTTCTGCTCATTAACGAGCGCTTTTATTGAAACTGTTGGAAATTGGTGTGGAACTTTTATATTTAATAATTTGGCTAAACTATAATGGTCTTTTCGACTCCATAATGGATCTGTTGTGGGAAAGTTGCTGGAAAGAAGGCATCTTATTAAAACAAAGAAAAATCTTATTAAAGCTCCGACAAGTGCACACACGGCAAGAATAACTTCGGCGATGGGATCATTTCTTTGGCGGGGTATACCTGCACGTGTTCCAATACAGCAATTAGGACGTAGTAAGGACCACGGCGGACTCGGGCTGCAGTTACCAGCCCTTAAGTGTAAGGCGCTACTCATTAGTAGACACCTGGCAGAAATAGATTCAATACCGTTCTATAGAGCGTGTATTACCCAAAATACCTTGAATCCGGCTAATTGCCCGTGCCTTCGGATAATCAAACAGCAACTACCGCTCCTTCCTACACAGCTTCAGTATAATGCAACATCCATTGCAATATACCAACATTACGTAGAGTGCACAGAGGAGCCAAAAGTGCAACGAGAAAATCCAGGAGAAAACTGGCGAACAATATGGACAAACGTTCTCCGCACTCGTGGACTATCGTCACAGCAAAAAACAGTATTGTTCCTGATGGTGAATGAAAAAACGGAACACAGGCGATTAATGTTTGTCAGCCGGAGAACAGATGGGGAAAATTGTCTGCACTGTACCACGCCAATAGAAACCCTTGAACACAAGCTAAAAGAATGCGTTCGAGTAGCAAACGCATGGGAGATGCTGCAACGCGCGCTCGCGCCTTTCCGCCGAGGTCACAGACGTTTTGAATTTCGTGATATGGTGAGACCGTCACTGAGAGGAGCAAACCGTACAAATAAGCAAGAAATATTAAAAAAAATTGCAAATTATGTAAATTTTATTGTTGATACTAGAAATGTAATAGATTTAAATAGATTAAGGTTTGAACTTGAACATAACTTGTAAGAATAAACACAATATACTATAACTAAAAAAAAAAAAAAAAAAAAAAAAAAACAAAATGAAACTGTGAATGCTTGCATCTGTTTGTTCATTTGTTACAATAACCTGATGCTTTTAACATGAGTTCGCAATATTTGTCGTAATGCCGTTTAAACATCCAATTACTGTACGTGTTAAAGCTTGGATAAATAAACTGCCAACTTGTCATGTGCATTTTTAAATGAGGAATATCATTCATGAGAAAAATCAATTCAACTGCTTCATATACTTATTCAGTAGTTCTTAAAAGAACTGATTGTTTTCTACCAGATATTAATAATACAAATCGAAGAAATTTACTGCTTGGCAGCAGCTTTTTTCGGACCGCATTCTCCTTGGAACGACTTTTTTTTGGCTTTGTATCGTTATTCTCGGTACCGATGCCCATGCGAAAATGATGTGGTTCCTCGGATTACCGTTGGTTATATATCAGAGCAAACGGCAGCAATTTGTAACAAAGGCTGATCCACGTAGAAAAGGGAATGGCAGAGAAGAAAATAAGGCGTGACTTTGTACGTTGTTTGAAGCTTCCAGTTTCTGTAGATCAAGCATCGTCTTCATGTCATGGCACCGACAACCAGTGGAAAGGCCGCAAAAAGCGATAGGAAGAAGAAGAAGCCACGCCGCTAGGAGAGCTACGCTATTTTCTTTCGTTTGTTGACTACGGCTCAGTCAAGCATAATATCAAGTTATAGTGAGTGTGGCTGGCTGCCGGGTGAGTTTGCCATGCGCGCGCCATCTCGGAACGTACCGAAACAGTCACCAAAGTACAAATACTCATAGTAAATGTATCTGGTCAGGTTTCTGTAACTATCCAACAATTAGCCCTTTTTACGGCCAAATATATACATGAAGATGCAATTCGATTTTCTCACTAAACGCTTCGTCTCGAATTACGAAGTGGCGCAGTTTGCTTTTCAGAGGATTTTGCCATGTAATATAGTTTAAACATTACTGGCGGGCTCGTACGTTCATACTTGATAAACTTCCAATTTGTCATGTTCATTTTAAATTGAGGAAAAATGTGAGAAAAATCAATTTAACTGCTTCGTACACTTATTCAGTAGTTCTTAAAAGAACTGATTGTTTTCTACCAGATACTAGTAATGCAAATCAAGGAAATTTACATCTGGGCAGCAGCTTTTTTCGTGCCACCTTCTCCGCTGGAACGACTTCTTTTGGCGGCTTTCGGTGCCTTTGCTGTGGATTCCATTGGCTTAGTAGATTTTTGTTCGGGGGCAGCCGCATATTTACTCCAGTAGTACAGCTTTAATCGGAGCCGCCTTTACAGCAGTTAGCAAATTTAATTTGTTATCGTCCGTTTTATCAACCTTGAACGAATCGGAAGCGCCTGCTCTCTTTGTTTGGACCAGCTTTTCGACCTTTTCGACAGCTACCTAATTTCAAAACCATTTTCACGAATGTGACCAAGCTTGAAACGTCACAATTGTGGCTGGCGGCGATTTACTTGAAGACGGCTTGCAGCGAAGATCCGTTGATTATTCAGGGCATTGATAGCAGCGAAAACCATATCGTTCGCTGGCGGACGAGTCGATGGCTTCTTCGGTTTGTTGGCGTCTCGCTCAGTGAATTTGGATGTCTTCGATGCCTTATTCCGGAGAAGCAGCAAGCAGCAACAGCTAAAGCCTAACAATTTTCGAACGGATTCTATTACAAGGCGTAAACTAAATACAATCAAAGGAAGCTTAAACCATAGCTCATCTCGTATATATTTCTGTCATCTGTGCTTGGGAAGCATTGACGTGGGGAGGGAAAAAAATGAAAATATTGAATTAATGAATGTTCGTCTAATATTTTCTTAATTATTACATGTCTGTTAGGGAAACATGTAATAAACTATGTAGAAATGAATTTTTTGAAAAATTTCCAATCGATTGATACCAATATCTCTAGAATCTATTGAGGGATGACTGAGTTATAAGCGTGTAAACCATAACCACTTTTCGTTACATGTTCCCTTTTCGTTTTTCTGAAGTGCACCCCAATATAGAAATCAAAGAAGTAGTCCTACTTCAAAACTAGCACCCAAGGTATGTTGGGGAATATTTGTTGACTGATGGCCACTTCTGCGTCGGTTCCGGAACACCCACTACCAGGTCCCGGGGGACATTTTTATATTTTGAGATAATTCATTTTGCGGCACATCAAATCACATTGGCTTGATTAAATAAGACTAGTGGAAGTACAATGGGGACATTTTGGACCCGAATGGCCACTTCCCCATCGGTTACGGAACATCCGGTACCTGGTTTTTGAGGCCATTTTTGAATTTTAGGATGATTTCTATTGCGGCACGTCAAATTTCATCACATTGATAACATAAGACTATTGAAAGTATAATAAACACATGTTGAAGGCAAATGACCACATCAGCATCGGTCCTGGAACATCCGGTACCCGGTTTTTGGGGACATTTTTGTATTTTAGGATAACTCATAATGCGACATATCAAATCACATCGGCTTGATAAAATAAGACTGATGGAAGTAAAACAATGTCATTTAGAAGCCAAATGGCCACTTTACCATCGGTACTGGGTCATCCGGTACCAGTTTCGGGGGACATTGTTGGCTTTTGATATAATTCACCATGCGGCACATCAAATCACATCGGGTTGATAAAATAACAACAATGGAAGTATAATGGGGCGTCAGTCGCATATAATCCGGTACCCGGTATTTATAATGAACCGTAAAACGGGGTAACTCGGGGCAGATGAATTACCCTGTAATCCAAAAATGTCCCCAAAACCCGAATACCGGATAGTCCGGAACCGATGGTGAAATGGTAATTTTGGCTCCAAAATTTTTACATTGTACTTCCATTAGTGTTATTTCATCAAGCCAATGTGATTTGATGTGGCGCATGATGAATTATCCTATCCAAAAATGTTCTCATAAACCGTGCACCCGATGTTCCGGAACCGATGATGAAATGGCCATTTGTCTTCAAATGGTCCCCATAGCTCTTGTAACTGTTTTATTTGATCAAGGCGTTGTGATTTGATGTGCCGCAAGATGAATTATTTCATAATCCAAAAATATCCCGCGGAACCAGGTACCGGATGTTCCGGAACCGATGGTAAAATGGCCATTTGGCTTCTAAATGACCTTATTTTATTTTCATCAGTCCTATTTAATCAAGCCGATGTGATTTGATGTGTCGCAAGATGGGTTATCCTAAAATACAAAAATGGTCCCAAAACCCGGGTACCGGATGTTCCGGGACCAATGTTGATGTAGCCATTTGCCTTCAAAATGTCTTTATTGTAATTTCAATAGTCTTACGTTATCAAGCTGATGTAGTTTGACGTGTCGCAAGATAAATCATCCTAAAATTCAAAATTGTCCTCAAAAACCGGGTACCGGATGTTCCAGAACCAATGAGGAAATGGCCGCTTGGGTCCAAAATGTTCCCATTGTACTTCCATTAATCTTATTTTATCAAGCCAATGTGATTTGATGTGCCGCAAAATGAATTATCTCAAAATATAAAAATGTCCCCCGGGACCTGGTAGTGGGTGTTCCGGAACCGACGCAGAAGTGGCCATCAGTCAACAAATATTCCCCAACATGCCTTGGGTGCTAGTTTTTGGCCATATCTTTCAAACGAGGTAAAGAAAACGAAATTCGGATTGAAAATGGATGAATGAGAGCAATTTTAAAACTTGGGTCGTTTTCGACCCTTAATGCATAATATGTAACTTTTTTCTAATGCATTAGGAAGGTTAAATCGCTCAGAGCGGTTTCTTCAAATAAGACAATCTCGTTATTTTGTACATGGTCTCTGTAGTGGATAAATTCAGGGCAATAAGATGAAGAACTGGAGGTCAGTGAGAATTTCTCACTTAATTTCTCAGCGATAGCTTCTGGTGAATGAATCAATTCCGATCCGTCCTTTAGGCACGTTATCCCTTGGAATTTAGTTTTTCCTGAAATTTTTTGTACTTTGGACCAAACTTCTTTTATTGGCGTGGAATTATCAATTGTTGACACATATTTTTGCCAAGAATCACGCTGGAGCCGTCGAATTGTACGTCGGGCTGTGGCTTTTGCGATTTTATATGCTTTTTCTGATTCAGAGTCCATTTTTTTATTGAAAGCTCTAAGTGCCCTATTCCGGGCCTTAATGCTATCGTAGATTTCTTTCCACCACCAGGGTGGTTTGCATTTTTTGACAACACTAGACGACTGAGGAATTGATAGTTTGGCTGCATTTGTAATGCTTGAGGTCAGGTGATCAACTTGTTTTAATGGATCTGAGGGGCGTTGCTCGCTCAACTTTGAGGTTACATTACTCTGGTATTTATTCCAATCTGCCGATAGTGTTAACCAACGAGAGCGTCTCGTGGTATTGAGTACTTTTGAAAGTGGAGAAATTATGATTGGAAAGTGGTCAGATGAACACAAATCAGTGTACATTCCAATTGAAGTGATTTGACAAACATGGAGACCCAAATGAAATATCAATAGAAGAATAACTATTGTTGCTTATATTGTAATGAGTGGGTGAACCATCATTAAAAATATTCAAGTTCCAGTCATTAATAAGTGATTCAAGCATATTTCCACGTGGGTTATTTTGGCTACTTCCCCAAATAATATTGTAGGCATTGGCGTCAGTGGTTACAAGGAAAGGAGTATGCAATTGTAGGAAAAGGTCGTCTAAATCTGTTTTTTGAACTTGTAAATCCGGAGGTAAATATAGCGACACGAGTGTAAATTCAAGCGGGAAGAACATTTTTACTGCAACAACTTGAAGATTTGTTCTGAGATCTAGTTCCTCAGCATGAAAACCGTTTTTGACACATATAGCCACTTCACCTGATGCTCGCATATGGAACTGATCAAGTTTGTAGAAGATCGAGTAGTTTTTAAGCGTGGGTGCCCTAGAATGATTGAAATGACTCTCTTGGATGCAGATAGCAAACGGATTGAAGTCATTTATAATCATTTTTAATTCATTAAAGTTATTATCTGAAGTTTTTGGAGCGTCTTAGTAGAATACGAAACCTAAAAATAAAAAATAAGAAAACTTATCCAATTTAATTCTACTATGTGTATTTTATTCAATGACAGATACGTATTTCGCCTACGACTTGCAGGCTTCCTCAGTGTCTGTTTTCGAACTAGTTCGAACTAGTTCGAAAACAGACACTGAGGAAGCCTGCACAAGTCGTAGGCGAAATACGTATCTGTCATTGAATAAAATACACATAGTAGAATTAAATTGGATAAGTTTTCTTATTTTTTATTTTTAAAGTTATTATAGAAACCGTTGATATTCCATTGAAGGATGCAACTATCCATGAAAAAAAAAATATATAAGTATTTAGCACGCCAAGAGGTTTGAGTGAGGATAACTAAATTTCATCTATCTCTATCTCATCAACAAAAATCGACTGTGAGATAGCTTGCGTTATAGTACTAAGATTTTCAACTTCTGTTAGTGTGTTAGTAGTATCAGAATCAATTGTATTTTTTTGTGTTGTATAACTATTGTTAGTTGTGTTAAATAATTCATTTTGTGGTTTATTTTCTGAGAACTGGTGGTGAACATACTGATTTTTTGGGGAGTTTCTCTTCTCGTCGATGGTAGTGTTTATCGGCAGCTTATCTTCGGCTCGGTTAATGATTGTCGTGATGTTCATTTGAGTATTGTCAGTTGTTTCGCATGGTGGATGATGATGGCTAGTTGATGGTGGTAGATTTATGGTTCCTGCGGTGCTTTGTTGTTCTACGGGTTTCTTCTGTATGTGGTCGTCTTTATTATATTTCGTAGTTTTGAGTTGACTAGAGAACAACTGTCTCAGCCGTGGTGGGTTGGGGTCGGGTGCTTGCAGTCTTCTCTTTTGTCTGGCTTCGCGATAGGTGATCTTTTCGGTTACTTTCAGGCGTTGAATTTCAAGCTCGTCCATGTACACTGGGCAGTTCTTTGATAAGGCATGGTGTTCACCTCGGCAAACAACACATTTTCTTCCCTGTTGGCATTCAGTTCCATCATGGTATAAGTTAGCACAGCTGGCACATATCTGGTTCCCTTTGCATACATCTCGCTTATGGCCGAACTTAAGGCAGTTCATGCAACGTAGTGGTGGTGGAATATACTGTCTAACTGTGCATAAATGAATGCCAGCATCGATTGAGCTGGGGAGAGTTCCCAGGTTGAAGGTCAGAATAAAAGCTCCCGAATCCTCAAAATTTTCACCGCGTCGACGCTTAATTCGTTTGACTTCAACTACGTGGGCGTGTTTTAACTCTTTGGTAATTTCTTCGTCTGTGTGCATATTTAGATCTGGACAAAAGATGGTTCCGCGAGTTGTGTTCAATGTCGGATGCTCCACTATTTCGACATTGATTGTGCCTAATACAGTCTGCTTCACTAGTTTTACTGCTTGCTGTCTATCTGTGGTTTTTAGTAACAATCCACCTTCCTTTGTTCGGCTGATCGTAACGTTGGGGGTGATACTATCCATAGCCTTTCTAATGAAAAACGGGGAGACAGTGGCCATCGACATTCCTTCTTCTCTTCGCCTCAAAATTAAGTATCGCGGTCCATTGTTAGCAGGGGTTGTGTCCACTCTTAATTGTTTTGTAAATGGGTTTTCTCGGTACGCTGAACGAACTGCTGTTCTTTTGTTTCCTTTGTTTCCTCGATTGTTCCTATTGTCCTGTGTCCAGTCCAATTCCTGTTGATCCGTGTTCAAAACGTTAAACCTAGACCCAAAGGCCAAGGATAACTCTCCGCCACCCGAATCCTCCGTCATCTCCAAACGTCCTGTCTTCCGATACGGTCCTTTTTATTCCAACTTCCACTCACAAAAATAGGTATAACGCCCAAAAAATCGGTTAGAGCCTTAAGAACAATAGCAACATAGATGCTTCTCTCTCGGTAGCTGAAACCGAACTGTGAATTATACGTAATGAGACGCACAATTAAACTAAAAGGCAAACAGATTATTGTATATTCAAAATTATTGTATTCACTTAATGACAACCGGAAAGCTAATCGTTGCCTACCGTTGCCATTACAGGTGGTTGCTCGCTTACCACGGCAGTAGGGGCCGGCGGCTTTGCGGTCCGATTTGTTACACTGCCAGTAACATACGTTGTAAGAGGACACTACGTCGTTAAATTCACGCTAGGGACGAGAGCGATAAACGCGGAAGAAGAGTTCCTGAAAGATGCTAGGGCACGTTTCGTCAGCACTTGCAAGGAACTCGAAGGTATGTTGAACTCGCTGCATTGTGTCCAATCAACACAACATCTCGACAGCAGCATTGAAGAAATAGAATTTAAAAATGGTTATATAAAAAATGTATTCCGACACAAACCGCGTAGGAGCGTGTGGTCCGCGTTAGGAGCTATGGACTCGTCGGATAGGGGCAGGATCGACGGTGACATGGATCACCTGAGATCGAACGAAGAACATTTGAAAACGAGGTTGCAGCATCAAACGGATGTGAAGGAAGCCACTTATGATTTCGTCAACCGTTCGATGCTGATTATGAACAACAACTTAATAGAAATGAACAAAGAGTTTATGGCACTCAGAGAGGCCGTAAATAACTCAAATAATTTCACTACACATTTCAGACGAATAGTAGCTCTTGAAGCCAAGCTACTAGAAATGGGGTTCTGGTTGCAGAATTTGATCGCGAGCGTAAACGGGAAACTTGACGCGGTCGTAGCGGTCCTGACAAATAAAAAGATAAGCAGCCAAACGATACAGAAGCTGGCGTACCCGGAAATTTTAATAAATAAACTGGATACCATGGAGGCTAATCTCCCAGATGGATTGTATTTCCCGAGAAATATTGACGGAACTATAGCACCGGAAACATTAGACGGCGTTAGACATAATTACAATTTTTTAGGTGCAGGCAAAATGATGGTAGAGTTTGTGCTGCCACTCGTAAATCGAGAAAGTTTTCAAACATACAGAGGTATAATGAAACCGCGTATGTTAAACAAAACCATCCTCGTTTCTCATATAGAGGAGGACATATTGTTGATCAAAAATAACGACACATGGGGTTACACGCTGAGTAGTGAAGAATATAATCGTTGCAACGAATTGAGAGAATCTAAAATTTGCGACTTAACAAAAGCGCAAGAAAATTTACAAACAGCGGAAAAATGCTTGGCGTCCGCATGGATAGAAAGGTCTGCAAGATATTGCAGCGTAAAATTAATAAAAACCAGGCACACGCTCTGGGTAGCAACGGAAAATAGGAATGAATGGAATTATCTCGCTCCAAGAGAAACGAACTTAACAATAGTAACGAAAGGAAACGTTACACATGAGACTATATTAGGAGAAGGATCAATAAATATACCGCCTAATACAGTAATTTTAACAGAAGAAGTAAAGTTCGAATATTTCAATGAAAAGATGAGTACGGTAGCAAACATTACGCTAGTACCTACGGAAAATTGGACCATCGGAGAAATAAACGAAGACAAAGTGCCACTGTGGAACGACAGTAGACGATTTTACACGTACATAGACATGAAAACGTTATTTGACTTAGGTGTAGCAGTCGACGATATTGAACACGACACGCCATACCTGGAAAATTTATTATACGCACCATTGGAAAACCCATGGACAAGCTTTACGGTGATAGCCGGTACAGTAACCGTAGTACTGATGATTTTATGGGTAAGCAGATGGAAGCTATCCTGCTGCGCAAGAAATATAAGAGTTGCCCCGGTTGAACAAGAATGCACGCCGGTAAGAAGAAACAAATTTAAAAAGAGAAATACGAAGCAGATAATAAAAGAAACAGACTCTACACTTGAGGAAAACAGAAATCATAACAAATTAGAGCAAATGGAAGAAAAAGAATATGAGCTTATAGAAAAGCATGCAATGCAGAGAAAAAGTACTAAACAGAACGAGAAAATCAGGCGTACGGATACGCATAAAAGTTGCAACAAACAAAACGAACAAAAAATTGAAAACGAAAATACAAATCCGGACCTGAGGACCACAAACACTAGAAAAGGAGAACAAACGCGAATAACTATATGGTAACGAAAAGAAATTAGGAAGATAATAGAAAGAAGCCGAAACTTGGCGCGAAGGGGGAAAATCCTGCACTGGGCGAATCTGGGATAGAGAAAAAAAATTTTTCAGAAGTATTAATTGATAAACAAGGGACATCCACCCGGAAAGACTGTTAAGAGGAAAAAGTATGAATGAGCCAAGGGGGATGGATGCCCCCGGAATACGAGTTAGTATGTATGCGAGTCGCTTTGTTTTTTTTTTGTTTTTTTTTCTCAACACAGGGGTTCCAGTCACCGGAAACGCACCTTTCGAGCGGAGTGGGGAGAGGGATGCAGCCGCATCACGGAGAAGAGCAGGTAATTTCGAGACCAGAACAAACGGACAACATGACACGACACGATTTGCTATACGAGTAGAATAACACTAAAGGTACCGGCTAGGAGAGTAACTTAAAAGAAAACAAATATGAAATATTTTTTTTAGGCAGGTAACAAAGAGTTAGTCTCTCTCTTTGTACCTTGGCGCGAGAAACAGAAAGGGTATAATAAAAGAATAAAAAACTTACCAAGCTAAATAAACAAAATCAATTGTGAAGAAAATAAATAAATCAAATAAACAATTAAATCAAATAGACTTCTTGAAATAGCTGTAAGTATCAGCAGTAGCGGAAAAAGAGAACTGGGTCTTGAGGTGATTATGAAAAGTCTTCAAAACTAGGAGCAGACAAAAAATACTAAAAATGAAAATTATGAAAATGAATGAATATTACCGATGAAGACGAAGACGATTTAGTTCCATTAATAGATAACATGACCCAGCGCGAGTTTATGTGAGGCAGTCCGCGGCAGCTACTTGTTAATAAAAGCGAAGTTGCTATAAAAATTTAAAATATTCCTTTTTTCGTGAGTTGCGCGCCGACTGAGGATTTAGGAAGTGATTATAAAAATGTATGAATATTTTCGCCGACGGAGCCAGGAACCCGGAGGTGGTGAACGCACGCCGCGCAAGGCGGTAGCCATCATAGCCCATAGCAAGGCGGGCTTTTTATCCGAAGGAAGCTGTAGTAAGTGGTCGAAGGGCAAAACAACGAGTCAGGGAACGATTCGCAGGCGCAGAAGACAAAGACGAGGAATCAAACATAGATGAGATACCCATGGAATCAGCAGTAGATGTAGAGGCGACGGAAGTCAAGCGGTTCAATTCGACCACAGCAAATAAGTCGAACACCGCGAGGAAAGGTCCAAATAAGCAATACCCATGCACGAAGAGCGCGCACGGCTAGCGCGAGCAGCAGATAACCAAACAGCAAATAAACCAACAATCCATCATCACCACGCGGGCGCGTGGACGGCAGAAATTAAAATCATTTTTCGAGAATCCGTGACAGCCACAGTCTAAAGGCGAGTCGACGGCAAAAATCCAAATACAGAACGTAAAGTTAAAATCGCGACACTCCAAAGCACCATAGAGTCGGTTCGCGTGGAAAAATACAAGCAGAGCATTTTTCATGCTATAACACTTGCATGACGGGAAGCATAAACCCGCTCATGCCATCCTTCAATCATACGAATATGCGGAGAGGCGACACCCTGAGCTGACGACGACGTACGGTACATAAACCCGTCCAAATAAACAGCTGATAGAACCGAAACACCGTTAAACATTATTGGAGTAGGTTCTGGACACCAGCGACCAAGTTATTTTCGCTGATGCAACAAGAAAACGTATACCATATGACTGCACAGTGGAGCAGTAGGTCAGGGTTGCACAGCCAAGGCAACCTGACTCCCTGATGAGGACCCGAAGCAATTGACGAAGTACGACGAGGGGACATGAGAGGCGGGGAAGCACGACGACCACGGCGAGGCGGAATTGTTTTGACTCCGCGATTTGCCACGACACCACTATACTACGGTACGAGCATTTAATCTAGGGAGAGAAACTTAACCAGCAACGATTTGATGAAGCGAAAGACGAGACGAGGAAGACACCAGAAGCCATCCAATATGGTTTCGAAGCAGTGGCAAATATTATAGTACGCAAACGTTATTCAGTTTTTCTATGACATTATTATATTCTTTTTTTTCTATAACATTATAACATAATAACATTATGAGATAGGAACCCGGTACCATTAATAGATTAAATTGAAGAATGGGGCTAAATTGGCCATAAGAGGCTTTAGCACTTATCAAAGACAAGTCGAATATATATACATAATTGAAAACCATAGCATACTGTTTCCACCTGACGTAGAGCTCCTCCACCGCGCAGAATTTAATCTTATCTGAATATGCTCGTTTTACTTACCGAATTGCTGCGCCTCTCCTGCAGAGACGCACAGCAAGCTTCTGAGGGTGGGGAAGTGAAACGACCCTCATTTCCCGCTGTAACACTACATTTACGCATTTTCATCTGGCCGAACCCGGATGAATCAACCCCGGTCGGCTAAGAACATAAATTCCGCATTTTATCCGATTACCCGCGCCGGTTAGTGACTCGATCGAGCGACGGCGCCGGTGAGGCAAAATACTTCGATGAAAAACAACGCGTTCGGCACCATTCTAGGTTAATGAACGCGCAAGTTGGTTGGTAAACGGCTAGATAATGCGGAATATAGACCCCATAGTGGTCGTTAGCCTCTTATCCAGCAACTCCGATCCCGACCTCCTCGTGGTACCAGCCGGAATACGAGCAACCTTAGCGGAGATCGGGTAACCAACCCCGGTGGAAACTAAGGTCGTATACTAACCGGGAAGGAGGTAGTGAGTCTCGGCACTATAAGATGGCAGCCCCATCACGAGACTCGGTTGTGTTGCCCCAGTACGGCTACACACCTAAACAACACAAACTAACAACATTCAAGCATATTCGGAGCGGAATATTCGGCATCGACCTAGGCGACGAAATAAGGACGACGAATGGAGACTCGGGACTTGGAACTGCAGATCGCTAAATTTCGCAGGTTGCGAGCGGGTGCTGATTGAACAGCTGGAACCCCGCAAACTCGGCATCGTAGCTCTGCAGGAAATCTGTCGCAAAGGAGAGAAGGTATGGAAGATACGTGGCGGAAAGGCCCAGTTTTACCAGAGCGGTGGCGCTACCAACGAACTGGGAACGGGCTTTGTAGTGCTGGGCGGAATGCAGGATCGCGTGATAGATTGGAAGGCGATCAACGAGAGAATGTGTGTATTGAGGATAAAGGGCCGTTTCTTCAATTATAGCATCATTAACGTGCACTGCCCGCACGAAGGTAGACCCGACGATGAGAAAGAAGCGTTCTACGCGAGGCTGGAGGCTACGTACGACAGCTGCTCGTCACGGGACATCAAGATCGTCATCGGGGATATGAACGCCCAGGTCGGTAGGGAAGAAATGTATAGACCGGTGGTAGGACCCCATAGCCTGCACACCGACACAAACGATAACGGCCAACGATGTATAAACTTCGCAGCTTCCCGAGGCCTGGTGATCCGAAGTACCTTTTTCCCGCGCAAGGATATCCACAAAGCCACCTGGAGATCACCTGACCAACGTACAATGAACCAAATTGACCACGTTCTCATAGAGGGCCGGTTCTTCTCTAACATCACGAACGTACGCTCCCGTCGGGGTGCGGATATTGATTCTGACCATTACCTAGTAGCAGTACATGTGCGCTCAAAGCTGTCCACCGTATACCGGACACGTCAAAGCCGCCCTCCTCGGCTGAACATCAGGCAGCTAGATAACCCACAAGCTGCCGAGAACTACGCGCGAGTACTGAATGAGGCACTGCCTTCTTCCGAGGAGTTAGGTGCTTCAAACCTCGAAGACGGTTGGGGCAGAATACGCTCGGCCATCGGAGAGGCCGCTACCGCGGCACTAGGTATTGAGCCTCGGAGTACACAAAATGATTGGTTTGATGGGGAATGCCAACAAGCGGTGGAGGAGAAAAAAAACGCTTGGAAAAATTATCTAAGTATTGCCACTAGAGAGAACCTGGCCAAGTACCGACGAGCTAGGAACCAGTTGACCACGATCCTGAGGAGAAAAAAGCGCCAAAAGGAGGACAGAGATCGTGAAGAATTAGAACAACTATTCCGAGCTAATGACACGCGCAAGTTTTATGAGAAGGTGAACCAAACTCGGAAGGGCTACACACCGAAACCTGACATGTGTAGGGACGAGGGAGGGAATCTAATTACAAACGAGCGCGAGGTGGTCGACAGGTGGAAGCAGTTCTTCGATGAACACCTCAATGGCGAAGTCGCAGAAGGAGGCGGAACGGAAATTAACCTAGGAGCGCCCATGGAAGATAGTGATATCCTAGCACCTGATCTCCAAGAAGTCAAACGAGAAATCAGGTTGCTGAAGACCAATAAAGCCGCTGGGAAGGACCGCCTACCGGCAGAGCTTTATAAACATGGCGGGGAAACGCTAGCAAAGGCTCTACACTGGGTTATTTCGAGGATTTGGGAGGAGGAAAAGCTACCGGAGGAATGGATGGAAGGAGTGGTTTGTCCCATCTTCAAAAAGGGTGATCGGCTAGACTGCTGCAACTATCGTGGTATTACGTTGGTAAACGCCGCCTACAAGGTACTCTCCCAGATCCTGTTACGCCGGCTGTCACCGATAGCACAAGGTTTCGTAGGGAATTATCAGGCGGGTTTCATGGGGGCTCGCGCAACTACGGACCAAATGTTTACTATCCGACAGATCTTGCAGAAATGTCGGGAGTATAACGTGCCCACGCATCACATCTTTATCGATTTCAAAGCAGCATACGATACAGTCGATCGAGACAAGCTATGGCAGATAATGCACGAATACGGTTTTCCGGACAAACTGACGCGACTGATCAGAGCTACATTGGATCGAGTGATGTGTTTCGTACGCATCTCTGGGACACTCTCGAGTCCCTTCGAGACGCGACGAGGGTTGAGACAAGGTGACGGTCTATCCTGCATGCTGTTCAACATCGCTCTTGAGGGGGTGATCCGACGAGCGGGCATTGAAACGAGAGGCACGATTTTTACCAAGAGTAGCCAACTTCTAGGCTTTGCAGATGACTTCGATATCATAGCCAGGAACTTTGCGACGGCGGAGGCAATCTACGCCAGACTGAAAGCGGAGTCTAGGAGAATTGGGCTAAAAATAAATGCGTCGAAGACCAAATACATGAAAGGAAGAGGCTCAAAGGAAACAAATGCGCGCCTCCCACGGACGGTAACCGTTGACGGCGACGAACTAGAAGTGGTAGAAGAGTTCGTGTATTTGGGATCGCTGGTGACCGCGGACAACAACACTAGTAAGGAGATCCAGCGGCGCATCCAAGCGGGAAATCGGGCCTACTTTGCCCTTCGTAAAACGCTACGATCAGGAAGCATACGCCGCCGCACGAAGCTAACAATGTACAAAACCATTATTAGACCAGTAGTTCTTTATGGACTTGAAGCCGTGACGCTGCTTACGGAGGACATACGCGCCCTTGCCGTGTTTGAGCGGAAAGTGCTGCGGACGATATTTGGCGGAGTACAAACTGAAAGCGGAGAGTGGCGGAGGCGTATGAATCACGAGCTACAGGCACTGCTTGGGGAGACTCCCATCGTACATCTAGCGAAAGTTAGCAGGCTACGGTGGGCCGGACACGTCGTAAGGATGCCGGACGACAGTGCGACGAAAACGGTCCTCTTCAACAACCCCACCGGCACCAGGAACAGGGGGGCCCAACGTGCACGATGGCTCGACCAGGTCGAAAGCGATTTGCGACTTCTGAGACGACTAGGAAATTGGCGACGAGTGGCCCAAGACCGAGTTGAATGGAGACGAGTGCTTGAAACAGCACGAGCCACCCCGGCTCTATGCTGCTGAAGAAGAAGAAGAACGCGCAAGTTTCTTAACCCGCCGCAACGAACAATTCCCAAAACAAATGCGGGGTTGCGCGAAGTATTGCAGTTTTGCCGACTAAGGCAAACAACGAAGCGCGGAAGTGTTCGTTGACAAAAAAACAAAGTTCCCGCGCGAGGGGCTAAAATGTATGCGCGAGAGGGAAGCTCAACGGACAGCGTGAGGTCTGCCGCTAGGCAGAATAGAACGGAACTACCTCGAGGAGGAGGAGTTTCCTTAGGGAAAATAGTCTTTAGCAAGTAAGAATTAACTTTGTGGTTTTTAAATAAAGGAATTCGGATTTGACACGCCGACCCGTCTGGTCGGTAGTGCGATTAATTACCGTCTTTTAATTTTTATACCCTACACAAGCTCTACTACCAAACTGAGAGTAGTGTTCGACGCATCGGCAAAAATGTCTTCAGGCAATGTGTCACTGATGAAGCCCTACAAGTGGGAGGAACCGTGCAGAATGATCTTTTCACTATTTTGATTTCTTTTCGAAAGCATAAAATTGCATTTGCTGCAGATCTTTCGAAAATGTACCGCCAAATTGTAGTCACACCTTCTCATACCCGTTACCAATGAATCTTTTGGAGAGCTATCAGAATCAGGTATCAGAATTTTTTGGCTCGGGTGGCACGTTCTCCATATTATTTGGACATTTGTGCCTCGCCGCTTTTGCCTTCTCATCATCACCTACCTGATGGGAAGGGAAAAGGATCAGGAGGAATGGGAGGGTTTGGATGGGGGAGAAAACGTCACAAAAACATTTAAATAAAAGAAAACCTGCACCCCCGAAGGGATACTGGTCGTCTTCGATAAGAGCACAAAGCTTCTAACTAAGTTAGGTAAACTTAGCACCCCCGAGGGGATACATGACCTAACAAAGCGTTTAATCCGTCATGCGGAATTACAAAAGGGTTAAGTCCTTTTGCCAATGTTTTTGGCAATAATTTTCCGGAAACCGTAGTTTAACCGAAATTTTTGCACTTCCAGGAGTTTTAAAGAGCCGCAGTCGATGCTACAGACGATAGTGCGATACCCCGCTGTAGCATCTGCGGCCTTTAAAATTCTCCACGTATGTTCCTTTATTATAGGATTTTGCTTTAATAATCTGCTCAGAATATCAGTCTGGCTTAGGCTTTCCATGGGATCCCAAGGAATGCGTAAGCTGACTCTATTCTGAGCCAGACTAAAAGGCTCAATGATAAAGCTATGCTCGCCGGAATTTTTATTTATCCAGCCTAACGTCTCCTTGAGCCAAGCAGAGCTTTGCTCATTGTCAGGAGCAAACCATACCACCCCAAATCTCAATCCATGCCCCTTATAAATAGGCACGAATGAATTTGGAGGAATGGAATACAGAGCCTTGTGCAGGTCTCTGATAAGCACATCTTTCAAAGATGCCGTAAAAAGACCGCGTTCCATTCTAACTTGGAACCGCAGGTCTGTAAAAGACGGCCCCGGACGAGAAAAAGCATCTTGTCCGGTTTTGTCTCGATTTTGCTTCTTTCGCAGATTTTTCTCGTAATATTTGCCTTTAGCTGAAGTAGCCGAGGCATTTTTATGAGAAAAATCTGCTAGAGAAGCCTCACCGCCTTTTGAAGCAACTGCTTCATTCACCGCTTGCACTTGACGCACGTCACTTGAAAAAGCCATTTTTCTTTGCACTAGCGCACTGAATACACCTGTCTTAAATCTGGAGCGAACTGTTCCTGATGGAAGTCAGAGTTGAAAAGAGCGTTATCTGCTCATCAAAGTTCTACGAACCTATAAAAACCGTCGCAGAAGCATGTGTTAGTAGAAAGGTTATAGTTTAATAACCTTTGATATTAACGTTATGATAGACCATATACACCTAGTACTTGTACTTTAGTATAAAGTCTATCAAAATAGAATAACCTGTAGTGGTTTTCTGTTATTCGAAACAATTTGATTTATCTGTGTATGATCAGGCACAGCGGTAAAAAGTGCCAACACAGAGATACATAAACCATGCGTAGCCAGAATTGCGCCAACAATTTTGACATACAAGTATGAGAGCGCACTATCACAGTGTATCACTGTTAATGCTAAAATGTATATGCATATTTCCTGCGCCAGCAGATATCTGTGAAAGTGCAAAAGAAAACACTATCACATCACTGCATGACACGCACTTCCGCGCTGCAGAGTGGTTGTAGCGTGTATGTAAACAAACACCGCACAACAGAAATCGCATACACACGTATTGCAGTTGCCGTTACGATTCCCAAAACACTTTAAAACATCCGAGCGAAGATGCCAATAGCAAAATCAAAACATGCCCTAAAAGTGTATTACCGGCGAATGCGTGTACCAGCAGACACGGTATTATACACGATTGCGCGGTCCGAAAATTGCCACTGAGCCTCCCATCCCGAGTGTACAGCATTTCAGTGCGAATCAAAACGGCAAGTGCAAGGCTCGACTGTCTGTAGTATGAAGCAAGCACTATTGTTTCTGTTTTGTGCGTTGCTTTGCTGTATGAAGCTGGGATAACAGAAATCCCATTCAACAAGTACGGTAAGCAGCAAAAGTACTTTGCACACCGTGGGGAGAGTATAAGTATATAGATATAAATGAAAGATTTATAACGATACTTATCGTTTCCTTGGAAGGTAACCTTATCACGGGATCGTAGTACACTCAAGTCTTTTTTTACACGGTTTGTTTTTTTCGATTACTCGAAAACGGTGCAGCTAAGTAACTATTTACAATCTACGTGAGGAATGTCGAGCTACTCCCAAATGTATTGAGAAATAAATGAATGGTCTCTAAGTTACCCCGTTCTTAATACTCGAAAAACTAAACCGTGTAAAAAAAGTACTTGAGTGTATGTTCAATACATTAACCGGTATTGGTAAAATCCATCCGTTGTTGATGTCTAACACTAATAAGTGCTGAAGCAACTATCACTGACCTGTATGAGAGCACCGAAGAAACACTACACTGCCGTAACACTGCTATGTTTCGCACCGGCACTATCAGCTTGTCGGACATACACTTTGTGTGGGACAATAGAGCGGCTACCGGGTGTATTACCATAAAGGCAATACCGAACGGGTACACACCGCTGCTATGCATTGGAGAGATATACATGACCGTGGACTGCTGTTAGTCACTAGACACGAACACTTTCACTTTTCACGCTGGTTGCGTGTGTTTATGCTACACATCAATACAACCAGCAGCTGTGAGTACACACATTATATGTATATGTAACACTATGCTTTAACAGCGACCATTTGCCGACGAAATGTGAAATAAAAACTAATTTTTTTAATAACACACATCGCGGTAAAACACGACACTTTGCACTCTAGGACACATAAACGTCCTTAGCAACGAACGTGATAGCCGGAAAATATTTTATTTTCGCGCGACGTCCACTACCCAAAAACACTAACACTAACACTTTGATCTTTTCACTATTTTGATTTCTTTTCGAAAGCATAAAATTGCATTTGCTGCAGATCTTTCGAAAATGTACCGCCAAATTGTAGTCACACCTTCTTCTACCCGTTACCAACGAATCTTTTGGAGAGCTAACCAAGCATATCGACTTCGTATATTGGAATTGACCACGGTTACCTATGGAACGGCTTCAGCTCCGTTTCTAGCAACTCGATGCCGATTACTCAACTCTGTGCTGATGATGGTGAGAAGTATTCCCTTGCCGCGAACATATTTCTCGAGGACTGCTACGTAGACGATATTTTGTCTGGAGCTGGTACATATGAAGAAGCAGTTGAATGCATTCGTCAATTACCGTGAAAGCACCTAATTCCGATCACCTAAGGCATGATTCAACTTTAAACCCTCACCGAAAAATAAAGCTTTGACATTTATTTACATGGTATGTGTCTTTAGCAAGTATTTTCAATTATGTTTCATGAAAAAATATGAAAATGCCCAAATTATTTACCAAAAGTTACGTACCGTTACCGAAAGTTATTCGTAACGACAGATGCTATCGACGTGGTGGTGGAATTGTGGTTTACTATAAAGAACATCTTACATGCACCAAAGTTTTTAACACTGAGCTAACTTGCGATTCTGAAAATAAGACTGAATGTCTTGGTTTAGAACTACAACTGAGTGGAGATAAACTACTTCTTTTTGTTGTCTATAATCCTCCAGAAAACGATTGTACATTATTTCTGCAGGATGAATTGACGGACTTTGCATCGCGCTACGATAACATTCTTTTGATTGGAGACTTTAATATTGATTTGTCTAGACTGAGCAGAAAGCGGACGTTATTTGAGACTGTCTTACAAACGTTTGCAATGACATCAATGCAATGGGTGAGGAACCAACTTTCTTTCACCGCAGTGGATGCTCACAGTTGGATTTGTTCGTTGCTAGCTGTCCACACAAAGTATTACGTTTCGATCAAGTGAGCTTTCCCGCACTTTCGCACCACGATCTCATCTTTGGTTCGTTGGACTTTGACATAACGTTTACACCTGTAATCAACACTTATCGTGACTATGTAAACTTCAATGCAATTGCTTTGGAAAACGCTGTACTCTCCGTACCCTGGGTCCATTTCTTTGCTGAACAAGATCCTGATGAATTAGTCCGTATATTCAATTCGCACGTAACACACATTCACGATAACATCATTCCACTTCGTACGAGGAAATCCAAATCTTCGAATGTTTGGTTTAATAATCAAATTTGTAAATCGATGCTTGAACGCGATCTGGCATACAACGACTGGCTTCGAGCACCACAACAATCAAAAGACTTGGCACGGCGGCGATATAAGACTTTAAGAAACAAAACCAACACTATGGTAGCATCCGCAAAAAGAAGTTACATGAGCCGCCTGTTGGACAGTCAAGTTCCTCCGAAATTTCTGTGGAAGCGACTCAAAAATATTGGTATTTGTAGAGACAGGGCACTACCCACTTGTGATTTCCATCCTGATGAAATCAATCGTGTATTTCTATCAAGTTGCCAGCCTGATGAAAGCCACAGCAGACCATGGAGATTATCGACTGATTCGCCTCATGGTTTCAAGTTTCGTCCAGTGCATTATTGGGAGGTCGTCAACGTAATATGGAACATCAAATTTAATGCAATAGGGTTTGACGGCTTGCCGATCAAGTTTGTCAAAATAATCCTACCGCTAGTTGTAAATCAAATTACGTATATCTTCAACAGGATTATTGCAACCTCGATATTCCCCAAGTGCTGGAAACATGCTAAAGTGTTACCCCTAAGAAAGAAACCACAATTAAAATCTTTAACAAACCTGAGACCGATTAGCATTTTGTGCGCCCTATCTAAGGTATTTGAGAAGCTTCTAGAGCAGCAAATCATATCATACATTTCGGAGAACAATCTGCTAACGGAATATCAAGCAGGATTTCGCAAAGGACAGAGTATTCAAACTGCAACGCTCCGTGTATACGATGATCTTGCAAATGCTATCGATAAGAAGGGCAGTGCGGTTCTAGTATTATTGGATTTCTCGAAAGCATTCGATACTATATCGCATCATAGGCTCTGTTCGAAGCTAAAATCTCACTTCAATTTTGCCATATCAGCTGTAACCTTGTTAGAGTCGTATCTGAAGGAGCGTACCCAAACCGTGTGCTGTGGAGACCACTATTCTGAAATCGCCATTACTACCTCTGGTGTACCACAAGGTTCCGTACTTGGTCCTTTACTGTTCTGTTGCCACATCAACGATTTGCCATCCGTTCTAAAGTATTGTTCGATTCAACTGTACGCAGATGATGTTCAGCTGTACCTGCATTCTCGTGGAATGCCTCCCCATGAGCTAGGGCGGCGCGTTAATGAGGATTTAGAAAGAATTGCGACCTGGTCTCAACGCAATCAGCTGTTCGTCAATCAATCCAAAAGCAAGGCACTATTCGTGAAGGGAGGTGGTGCCATCAAATCTACTACCCACGATTATTTTGGACGGACAGACCATAGAATGGACGGAGAGCGCAAAAAATCTGGGATTTGCGTTTCGAGCCGATCTGCAATGGGAAGATTCGGTTAGCCAACAATGCGGTAAAATTTACGGTACTCTACGCTCACTATATTGTTGTGCCACTTTCGTTCCTGTAGACACACGTTTAAAGCTTTTCAAAGCACTAATTCTGCCACATTTTATGTTCGGTGACACACTGCTGCTTAATGCTCGTTCAGGTGATATGGATAGGCTGCGTGTAGCCCTAAATTGTTGTGTGCGCTTTGTATACGGACTGAGTCGCTACGATCGCGTTACTCACCTTCAAATCAATTTGTTCATAAATAATAGTAAAAATCAAACCAGAAAGATTGTGTTCCAGACATGATGGCGTAGAACTACGTTAGGCTGGTTTTCGTGAAGAAAGCTCGAATATTAAAGAAAACGTTTTACACCATTTTGATATAGGTGTGGTGTAAAATTGCGTAATATGAGATAAAACAAGCAGCATAATAGTAATATTATCACGCTTAATAAATTGTATCGTATTTTTGGTAGGTGAGTTATTTTTGATATCAAAAACGAATATTTTTACCAGTGTCAGTATTTCAGTATAGAAATTTGCCTCACGCATCCAGCTATTAACAAAGTTCTAGGAGAAAATTTAATTGAGGACTTAAGTTTTCTCCTTGAACTTTGTTAATAATATATTTTGTTATAATAAGAGAACAGACATAATGAGATAGTCCATAACTGCGTTGTTGCTATCGCTTGTTTGCAGCGTTAGAGTCTGAGTCTTTCAGTAGGCTTTCAGTGGTCTGAACCTTTCAGCTGGCTTCATGGTACGGCACTGGTCTAATAAGCTAGACGTCGCATGTTCGAATCTCTACTGAAAAAGGTGGTAAGAGTCAAAGGATTTGTGGCACCAGTTCTACAATTGTCTTGTACTCTTTCAGTTGGCTGCGAAGTCTGTCGTATAAAAACAGAAGGTCAAAATTCCAAATTGGAAAGTACCACCTACGCTTTACTGTGCTTTGTAGCAAGCATAAAAACACCCAAGTTTATTTCACTTCTCTGTCTTGAAGCAGCAGCAGCCACAGCTGTCTTGTCAGGGAAGCAAGACTATCCTTCGGAAAATATATGGAAAAAATTTAGCTATAGTTTTCGTTCCGTTTAGCTTTAGTTTTCGATAATTTTAACCATTTAGCGATTGGAAAACAATCTTTTCAAGAAAGCCATACAATTGCTGCTTTCTTTATGATCAAAATCCGTTTTAAATTGGAAGAGCTATCAGCGTTCAAAATCTTTCATTCTGTCGTGACGTTGGTTTGACTCCAAATTTTGGAGTGACACCCTGCTGTAAAACGTAGTTCTACGTCAAAAAATTTCAATAATCCTACCATGTTATCATGTTGCGAATAATCCTAAAATCCAAATAGCAGCTACGTTAGCATGCATTTTGCGAATTTATAGCTATGGTATAGTGATCGGAATTAAAAGCAGAAAAAAGTTATGTTCATAATTCCGATCAATCACTTTAATGGAATAAATTCCGCAAATTCAACATATTTTCAGCCAAATTTGATATAGAACGGTTATATATGCTTGTATCTACTTGTTATTATAGAATACCGAAGAAGGTAATACGTTTCCACACTGCTATGATCCTAGCAAATTTGATCGTGCGCTTAGCACTTCGGCTAAGAAAATATATTTTGATGGCGGTTTTTGCTACTGCCTGTCGAATTTAATTTATTTTGAAGTGCATGGCGCCCCAAAGGCAGTCATTTTTCAACAACTGACACATAAACACATAGCACAATGACTGAGCATGCTCATTTACTGCAGATTTGTGCTCAATTTTCTAAAACTTGGCTATTTCGGTTGAGTGATCGGAATTAGAGTGATCGAGAGAAACCCATCGAATTGGACCATTCTCCTATTGGCGCATTTGTGAAGGCACTAGGGCTTATCTGGTGTCCTGGTGTTGATGAGTTTCGGTTTTTAGTCAAACCTGCTGAGACTGCCGCTACCAAACGTCATGTTGTATACGAGATTGGGAAGTTTTTTGATTCGCTTGGACTTTTATCTCCAGTCAGCAAAGCTGTTAATGCACCGCCTTTGGCTTGACAATCTTTCCTGGGACGAGAAACTACAAGGAGATATATTAACAGAGTGGCAACAATTTCAAGAAGCATTACCCCGGGTGAGTGAAATTCGAATTCCTTGTTCTGTTGTTTGTTTAGGCCAGTGATGGCCAATCCCCTTCGTTATGATTCGTGCGGCCCGCGGACTAGTTTGGGGGATGACGGACTTATGAATAATTTTTTTGATGACACAAAGATCACTTAGATCAGTCGTAATACCTCGTGCATATTGTAGATCTGATTGCTTTCCAGTTTAAATATTGTGGTGATTCTTAAAAAGTATAAGGGTCCATGCCTAGTGGCACGGGCGCAGGCTTGAAGTAGGACTACGAATGTAGAGCAATTCGTCTCCCAATGCCAAATCCGGTGATTTTTGTACGAATTTCATATAATAGATTCCCCAGTTGCGCAGTAACGGAAGGTTTACTTGCGCTGTTGTATTTTGTACAACACCTGTGAACCGTTGACTTTATCTCGGTATATCTCGGGAATCTAGCAATAAATAAAATTACTGTTTTCAGTAAGGTTGATCCGCAGACAAATGGTGGAAATACAACCTTTAAAATTGTCAATTTGCCACCGATATGTCTCGAAAACTGGCTGTCCGATGCGTCGCAAGCTAGCTGCTGCTGGCTGATTTTTCGCCAACGAAAGTCGGCTACAGACTGATAACGCACACCGAGGCAAAGGCAAACAAAGTTTCAAATACAACCTTTAAAATTGCCAATTTGCCACCGATGTGTCTCGAAAACTAGTTGTCCGATGCGTCGCAAGCTAGCTGCTGCTGGCTGATGTTTCGCCAACAAAAGTCGGCGACCGACTGACGACGCACACCGAGGCAAAGGCAAACAAAGTTTCAAATACAACCTTTAAAATTGCCAATTTGCCACCGATGTGTCTCGGAAACTGGCTGTCCGATGCATCGCAAGCTAGCTGCTGCTGGCTGATTTTTCGCCAACGAAAGTCGGCTACAGACTGATGACGCACACCGAGGCAAAGGCAAACAAAGTTTCAAATACAACCTTTAAAATTGCCAATTGGCCACCGATGTGTCTCGAAAACTAGTTGTCCGATGCGTCGCAAGCTAGCTGCCGCTGGCTGATGTTTCGCCAACGAAAGTCGGCGACCGACTGATGACGCACACCGAGGCAAAGGCAAACAAAGTTTCAAATACAACCTTTAAAATTGCCAATTTGCCACCGATGTGTCTCGAAAACTGGCTGTCCGATGCGTCGCAAGCTAGCTGCTGCTGGCTGATTTTTCGCCAACGAAAGTCGGTTACAGACTGATCACGCACACCGAGGCAAAGGCAAACAAAGTTTCAAATACAACCTTAAAAATTGCCAATTTGCCACCGATGTGTCTCGAAAACTGGCTGTCCGATGCGTCGCAAGCTAGCTGCTGCTGGCTGATTTTTCGCCAACGAAAGTCGGCTACAGACTGATCACGCACACCGAGGCAAAGGCAAAGTTTCAAATACAATCTTTAAAATTGCCAATTTGCCACCGATGTGTCTCGAAAACTGGCTGTCCAATGCGTCGCAAGCTAGCTGCTGCTGGCTGATGTTTCGCCAACGAAAGTCGGCGACCGACTGATGACGCACACCGAGGCAAAGGCAAACAAAGTTTCAAATACAGCCTTTAAAATTGCCAATTTGCCACCGATGTGTCTCGAAAACTAGCTGTCCGATGCGTCGCAAGCTAACTGCTGCTGGCTGATGTTTCGCCAACGAAAGCCGGTGACCGAAGAAGGTAAGGAAAGGAAGTTTAACCCATAGCTTATCTCGTATATATTTCTGTCATCCGTGCTAGGGAAGCACTGGTGCGGGAAGGCAAAAAAATGTAAATAATAAAATATTAAATATTCGACTCATATTTTCTCGATTGTTAAACGTCTGTTAGGGAAACATGTAATCTACTGTGTTGTAATGGATTTTTTGAAAAATTTCCAATCGATTGATACCAATATCTCTAAAATCTGTTGACGAATGACTGAGTTATAAGCGTGCAAACCATAACCACTTTTCATTACATGTTTCCTTTTCGTTTTTCTAAAGTGCACCCCAATATAGAAATCAAAGAAGTAGTCCTACTTCAAAATCGGCTTTTGCTGCCGCCTATGTCAAACCTTTTGTTATGCGCGGAAATCGTCAGAAGTCATTGCGGCCCGCGGACTCGTTTGGTGATCTGATATGGCCCGCACCACGCCTATGTCTGGGCACCACTGGTTTAGGCTAATCTGCTCTTGATCTACACGGGTTTTGTGAGGGATCCAGCCTTGCTTATGGGGCAGTAGTATATGTCCGGAGAGTGTTTGCTGATGGCACAGTCAAGCTTCATATCCTTTGTAGCAAATCTAAAGTTACACCCATAAAACCGCTAGACATTCATCGCAAGGAGCTTTTAGCTTTAGCTTTTGAAGGTTATAGGTGCATTGAAGCTTACATTCCAAACTATCGTCCTGTGGTCAGACAGCCCAGTAGTACTTGCGTGGCTCAACAAGCCAATCGGCATGTTACAAGTATATGTAAGAAACCGTGTGGCTGATATTATCAATGAAACCAGTAACTTTTCGTGAAAGTATGTGCGTTCCAAGGACAATCCGGCTGACATAGTGTCACGTGGACTATTTCCTGCGCTTTTGTTAGGTAATAGTTTGTGGTAGAATGGTCCACAATTCCTTCAGACCGCTGAATTCGAAAATGAACCAGCGCTTACAATCCCAGATTGTGATTTACCAGAGATGAGAAAGGTTAAAATGTTAACACTGCTAATTCCGAGTCTGCCTGTGTTTAAGAGATTCAGCTCCTTCCGTAAGCTGCAACGTGTGATTGGGTACGTTTTGCTTTTCATCCGCAATTGCCAAAAAAAGGATGCATCAAAGAGGGTGCAAAATCGTCATCTAAGCATCCCAGAAATTCGTTTAGCTTCAAACATCATCGTTAAAGTAGTGCAGCACGTTGCACTTTCCATGAAATTGCAGCAAGTAGCGGATAATGATTTAAGCGGTCGCATAGCTTGTTTGACGCCGTTCTCAGACGACGGTTTATTGCGTGTAGGAGGAAGATTTCAACAATCTGATCTCCCAGAATATAGTAAACATCAGCTGATTCTGCCAAAGCATCATATAACTGAATCGATTATCGAAGCATATCATCAGGAGTTCAAACACGTTGGACCGTCGACTCTGTTGGCCATTCTACGAAGAAGATTTTGGCTATAAGATGGTAGAAATCAAGTAAGAAAATTTACCAGACATTATATCGTATATTTCGTGTTTGTGTGCATGAAGACTAAGTCGCTACATTTAGAGTTTGTCTCCCACCTGACTATGGAGGCCTTCCTAGCTGCTCTTCAACGATTCGTTGGACGAGGAGTTCCCAGCAGAATGTATTCCGACAATGCCACCAACTTCAAGAGTGCTAAATCCGAGCTTCATGAGTTGTTCCTACTTTTCAATAACCAACCTTTTTCCGATATGTTGTAGTCCTATTACCAGCCAAAGGAAATTTTGTGGTCGTTTATTCCTCCTGGAGCACCGAATTTCGGGGGTCTCTGGGAAGCAGCCGTAAAGAATACAAAATATCATTTAAAGAGGATAACAAGGAATGCGCTCTTAACATTTGAGGAGTACATGACCGTACTTATAGAGGTGGAAGCAATTTTGAATTCGCGACCACTTTGCGCCATGCCGTCTGACCCTGGAGATTCAGAAGTTCTCACGCCAGGTGACTTTCTGATTGGTCGTCCATTAACAGCCATTCCTAAGCCGTCACACGAAAGGAATATCAAAATATTGCATTATGAAAAACCAGAAAGAAAAAAATGCCTACTACGACGAATGGAAAATTTATGTGCGCATCGCGTTTGAAACTGATCGAACATGTAAAACGACGCCACCCGACGTCCACCGAAAATATTTCGCAACATCACACCATCACTTCAGTCAGTGGGGTCGGTCAGTTCAGTTCAGTGGGGAGCGAGCGCCGATTGGATGTTTACGAAGCAAGGACGAGAGCAAAGGACTGCGCCGATGAAAAGGACATGCGCGACTTCGTTACCATTCAGTCTTAATTCAGTTTTTACACAATACGTTTGATTAAATTTTTATGTTAAGTTAAATTCAGTGTTAATAAATGTTATTTTAAAGTGTGTTGACTTTTGCGTGAATTCTGTGCAACATGCACCGCCACCGTGTGAGATACAGTCTGCTTCTTTCTGTGACGCTGTGACTGGGGTGGTTTTCCTGAGGGCTCAACCGAGCAGAGACACCATCACGGTCGTATGCTACCAGCCGGTTCCTTCCCGTAAGCCAATTTTATTTCGGCTTGAACAGTGAGTAAAAAAGTCGATGGAATCTTTTCGAACAATTGGGAAACGGAGCTCAGAGAGGCGATTCCACGGGTGGTAAGAGTGTCGGTTCTACTCGCCGCCTGCTGCTATATTATCTGACCGACATCATAGCGGGCCGCCTGGTGGTCACTGTGAGCGTAGCCATGCTACTATCAGACCAGGACTGCCGAATGTCACGTCAATGATAGGCTCCACACCGTTCCTACTGAAGGTACTTGTGGTGCCGACGTTGGCCAGATCTATTTTGAGCTTTGCTCAAAATTGCTGGTCGGTTTTCAGGATAAGAGCGTCGCCCTTCTTCGCTCGCTTTCTTGCCGGTTTAGGTGGAGCTTTTTTGACGTAGGACTACGTCTTACGGCAAGTTTTGAGATAGGGTGTCATTCCAAAAAATCGAAAAATGCGAGCGTCACGAAAAATGAAAGGTTTTGAGCGCTAATAGCTCAGCGGTTTTCCGATCGATTTTCAATATTCTGATACCAGTCGATCGGAAAATCTTCTAAGAATTGACCCAAATGAAGAAAAGTATGGATTCTTGATGTTGAACTATTGAAAAATTGAAAATAATGAACCTATGTTTTACCAGAATTCTCGCTTCATGATTGGTTGGAAGATTCTTTGCGATGATCTAAACCTATACCAATTTGATATCTGTGCTTGGGAAGTAAGCCAAAACAAGTGACAAAGTTTCCTCATTTCAACAAGATTTCTTAACATCGCGGTTCAACCTAGACCATTTTGATGTCCTTGCTTGGGAAGTACGCCAGAGAGAGTGACAAAGCCCCCTCGTGCCAACATATTTCTTACGAACGCGATTAAACCTAGTCAAATTTGATGTCTGTGTTAGGGAAGTGTGCCAGAAAAAAATGACACAAGTTCGTTGTCCCAACAGATCGCAAATTCTTTACTGCGTGACGATTAAACCTCGGCGAATTTGATGTCTGTGTTGGAAAAATGTGCTACAGCTGTAGTATTCGGTTATAATACGGCTCTGTATGAATACGCATGCTTGCCGTTTCATTAGAAGTGTAGTGAAAAGAAGTGCTGTTGATAAAATAGCATTGAATTGGTAAAATCCCTTCAACGTGGGAAACCATGGATAATAAAAACAATCTTTAATTTCAGTAAGGTAGCAGGAAAGCAATAGTTTGTGTTCTTGATTTTGTTAAATTGTTTTCAAATGCACAATCTTTTGAGAATTGAACGTATGCAATGTTACTACTTTGATAAACGTTACATACAACGCATGTAGCATGTAGTAGCATGTATATATGTTGCATATAGCATGTATACATGAAGAATCGAATAATTACAAGCATGAATACATGCCACTATCACTACAAAGAGACTTACGTAGTCCTGCGTCACCTATATATACGGTCGTGTCTTGTACACAACCCCTGTGATTTTTTGCTGGAGCTTTCTCTGCCTTTTTTCTTGGCCCTAACCTCGGTCCACGGGCCACCCGTTGGTTGATCGGGTGGCTGCGCCAACCCGCCCGCCTGAGGGCGTTTCATGATCAGACATTTTTTGGTCCACCAAGTGTGCCATCCCCCGGAGACGTAGTGTCTCGGACGCTTGGCGGATGCCGTACCGCTGCTGGTAGCGCTCTCCGTGGCCTCCTGGGCCGCGTTGCGACACCCCGTCACCGGGCAGGCATCCAACTGTACTGACTTCGACGACTTCACGGTCCCCTTCTTAACCTCTCCTACTCGCGCTACGAGGTCGTTGTGCGTTTTGGTCGCTGCACTCTAGGTTCTCCGAAGCATAAGCAAGCTCTGCTTCAGGCCCTTCAAGAAATTGCCGTGACCTAACGTGAACTCGATTATTATATCGAGCTGCTGTAACGCTGCTACCACTTTAGGTAATACGTCTCTATTCTTCTCCAACACCCTGATTAGCGCTGGACCGTTCATCGCTGTGTCCGGAGTGACAGGCATACCGCTGCTCTTGCGACCCACACTAGTGCTTCTAGTTGCATCCTTCTCTATCCATGGTGGATGTATAAAATAGAACGCAAGGTTCTGGAACGCCATTTGCCATCCTTTGTGTGTGTGTGTGTGTGTGTGTGTGTGTGTGTGTGTGTGTGTGTGTGTGTGTGTGTGTGTGTGTGTGTGTGTGTGTGTGTGTGTGTGTGTGTGTGTGTGTGTGTGTGTGTGTGTGTGTGTGTGTGTGTGTGTGTGTGTGTGTGTGTGTGTGTGTGTGTGTGTGTGTGTGTGTGTGTGTGTGTGTGTGTGTGTGTGTGTGTGTGTGTGTGTGTGTGTGTGTGTGTGTGTGTGTGTGTGTGTGTGTGTGTGTGTGTGTGTGTGTGTGTGTGTGTGTGTGTGTGTGTGTGTGTGTGTGTGTGTGTGTGTGTGTGTGTGTGTGTGTGTGTGTGTGTGTGTGTGTGTGTGTGTGTGTGTGTGTGTGTGTGTGTGTGTGTGTGTGTGTGTGTGTGTGTGTGTGTGTGTGTGTGTGTGTGTGTGTGTGTGTGTGTGTGTGTGTGTGTGTGTGTGTGTGTGTGTGTGTGTGTGGGTGTGTGTGTGTGTGTGTGTGTGTGTGTGGGTGTGTGTGTGTGTGTGTGTGTGTGTGTGTGTGTGTGTGTGTGTGTGTGTCCAATGATAGTTTAGTGTCAAGTAACACACCAAGGTCGCTAACGTAGCCTACTCTGCGCAGCTCAGACCCCTCAATCTGATAGTTGAATACAATCGGGTTTTTAATGCGGTAGAAACTTATCACCTCACATTTTGCCACACTTAGTGTGAGCCAGTTTCGTTTACACCAGTCAACAAATGTATCAAGTAACGCTTGCAGGCGGCAACAATCGTCAGTTTGTCCAACAGGCAGAAACAGTTTCAAGTCGTCAGCGTACACAAGTCTGCATCCGATATCCAAGAGCAACGTAACGTCGTTAAAAAACAGTGAAAAAAGCAGTGGTCCTATATTGCTACCTTGCGGAACACCTGAGGTATTGGTGAATTGCGCAGAGATACACGAGCCAAGCTTCACGCGCGATACCCTGTCACGCAAGTACGAGCTGAGCCATTGCAGATTGAGATGCACCGAGTCGAATAAGTTTATGCAATAATATTGTATGGTCAATTCGATCAAAAGCTGCTTTCAAGTCCGTGTAGATTACGTCCACTTGCTTCTTTATTTATTTATTGATTAACTGATTGATAGGCTTCGCCCGTTATCATCATTAAAACTAATTAATTATCACATAAAATTTACATAAAACAATCTAAAACTACACTTAATTTGCTGCTTTGTCATTTGAACATTAACAATATCTCGATAATTATTAAATATGGACATCATTCTGTATACTGGTTCGTTTCTAGCATAGTTTTGGACTCTATTTGTCAGTTGAAAAGGCCTAACCCGCCTCAACGAAGAACGTCCATCGTACACGGTTATCTGACTCAATAGATATGGCGAGTTATACCTGCCGCTGAGTAGATCCTTTAAGAAAAGAGCATCTGTGGTACGTCGTCTGTTCTCTAAGCTTTCCGTTCCAATCAACATGCATAACGACTTGTAATCGGGCATCTCTCCAGACCATCCTAAATTCCGAAGGGCATAGCGTATGATTTTTTTCTGAATTCGTTCGACTCGTTTCTTATGAATTTCATAGCATGGTTGCCAAATTATGCTCGCGTATTCAATACCACTGCGTACTACGGAATTGTATAGAGTAATGATAGTATACGGGTCATTCAGATCTCCACTAAGGCGTTTGATTAAACCGAACAGCGAATTTGCCTTTGCTACTATCTTTTCCACATGACGAACAAAGTTGAGCTCATTATCTATTTCTACTCCAAGATCACATACACAATCCTTTCTAGGAATTACGTCACCTTCTATTAAATACTCAGACAACAATTTGTTTGGTTTTCGAGTGAACGAAACCACGCTGCACTTCGTTGTATTCACTTTGAGACCAAACATTTCGCAAAAGCCGACGAACCGATCGACGCTATCTTGAAGTATGCGACAATCTTTCATGCATTTTACTGGGAGAAAAATCTTAACATCGTCGGCATAAATTAGGCTTCTTATTCTCTATTTGCGAAATACAGGTAGAGGTAAACTCCATTAAATTCGTACAAACGGAACGGCCAGGCATGAAGCCATGCTGAGCTGGAGATATGTAGTTTTTTGTACGAGACAACATCATACTGCTAACAATTATTTCGAACAATTTTGACGCGGCAGACAAATTAGTAATTCCGCGATAGTTCCTAACATTCCGGCGGTCGCCTTTTTTATACACTGGGAATATAAACGACTCCTTCCAAATATTCGAGAATTCAGCTTGTTCGAATGATTTGTTAAAAATAATGCGTAAAGGAACGACCAACGGTACAATACAGCGATTCAAGACTACAGCTGGAATGCCATCTGGCCCCGCAGAGAAAGAACGCTTCAGTTTTTTTGCAGCAGTTATTATCATGTCGGTAGTAATCTCAAACACATTCAAGTCGACCAGATCAGCAGGAACGTATGAAGCAGCGGTTTGTGCATCTCGATCAGAGGCTGTTTTATTGGCGAACACAGATGAGAAGAAGTTTGCAAACAGCTCACAAGAATCAGAAACGGCAGTGGATTCAATTCCGTCAAGGCACACGTGGGAAGGGATGGAGAAGCATTTCCTTTTCGAATTAACGAAATTCCAGAAGTTTTTCTGTTGTTTCCGGAGATCGGTTTGCACACGCAGGACATATGATTTATACAGAACCGCATTCAAACGACGAAATTCATCGCTAGTAAGTTTAAAGTTGCGTTGTGTCAGTATTGTCTTACGTTTCCAATGTGCACGCTGTACTCGGTTGCGCTCCCTTCTCAACTGCCTAAGATGCGGGGTGCTCCACGCAGGCGAAGCCGGTCGTTTCACAAGCGGTACATTGGAGTTCAACCATCGCGAAATAGTTTCACAAAACTTCGATGCCATCTCATCCACATCGTTATACTCCAGTAGAGCCCTCCAATCAATAGAAAGCAAGTGCTGATCCAGTGCAGAGAAATCGATTTTTCGGAAATTCAATTTTTTTGTTTCATCAATCAGAGCAGTAGCAGTATCACCATTATCACAGACAGGTATCGACATCACAAGCGGTGGGTGGTGGTGGTAGGTATAATATATGTTGTTAAGCGTAGCTACCAACCCCCCCCCCCCCCCCCCCCCCTCACCGTCCCACTCTTTCCACTCTGTCCCCTTTCCCCCCTTAATGAAAAAAATTTCATTAATTTCCCCTACCAATTGTATCAATTGTAGAACCACCGTTTCCAAAAAATATTAGTTTTCACGTAGGGTAATGCCGTTATCGTCGGGCCACCGTTATGGTCGGGCCACCACGATTTTTTTCAGTTTTAGTAACTCGTGATACGTATATACAAGCAATGTAAAACTTCTTGCTGTGACAGCTAACTTTTCACAATATTGTGAGTTTCAATCGTGTATTCAAAACACGCGTACTGAATTCACTGATTGAATCAATACAAAAAAAGTTTTGCCGGTGCAGTTAACTTTTCTTCAAGAAATGATTCATGAAATGCAATTATCGGGATAAATATTGAAAATTTATTAAGTGTGTTATGCTCTATTCGAAGGATATTGAAAAATCCCGTCCAGTTGGGACGTAAGGGGGTAAGGGGGTAAATGCCACAAAAGCGCTTATTGTAAAGGTCGGGCCACTTGTGTAGTCATGGTTGGGCCACCATAATTTTAAGCACAGAAGCGCAATTTTCGCTAGAGAACGTCAGTCGCGGGAAATGTGATGAAATAAAGCAAAATTAGTATAATAAAAACCTAGATTGTTGTTGATTTTTCATTGCAGTAGTAAACTTCGGGAAACGCGATTGTAGTAATATTGATTTTACAAGATCACCAAAAATTTCGCAAAGATGTTATTAAAAATAGGATATTTATACTTATAAGGGTCGTTGCTCACGAAATTTATTCTTTTGATGTTTCTACATAGAATTTCAATACGTATTTCTTAGATTAAGAGCGGTGGCCCAACCTGTACAACGTGGCCCGACTATGACAACATTTTTTGTCTTCACGTAAATGTCTATAACTTTATTTTCTTTTTAAGCAATCAGTTCAAGATTTTCCAGAAATATAGCTTATTCTTAGACCTTTCCAATGATATATTTAGATTTTAAAAATTCTTTTTGAAACGGAAGTTATGAGCGAATGTCAAAAAGGCGGCCCAACCACGACGACATTCCCCTACCATTTTGAAGGCGATATACGCATTGAGGATTAATTTTAAACGATTCACTTATATAGGCAGGCTTGTTATTTCCTCACTCATTGTGCAAAAAATGCAACTTTTTTGTTCAACACAATGAGCAGAACTGATTTCAGAAATGAGAAATAAATCCACACAATGAAAACTGACCCGCAAAAAAACTTCATAATGCGCTCTTTGAATGAGAAACTTTCGGTTTCGCTCTCGGTTCTCTCGGTAGCTACAGCAGTAAGCATGAAAACGAAACAATCGGTGCGTGTACAGAAACTATAGACTCAGAGGCGTCAAGGCAATGAAAAGTCGTTAAATGAATCCAGAGGTTGGAAAACTCGCAAAATGAATAGATACGCCGAGCATTGGCAAACGGTTTTTATCATGATAAAACACCCACGCAAGTGGTTCAATTCACCTATAACAATGAGCAACATACACTCACGCTTCGTAGCATCGCTGAATATACGAATATCGTGAGCAACGTAAAAGTGCGAATTAACGCTTTCTGCTGCTTATGAAGCCACTAACACTACTTTAAACTATTCCCTTTTCGTGGTAATATTATTTTGAATACTTTCCGACGTTCCCGGGCATTCTATATCCGAAAAATCGAACACACTCAATGTTCAATATTCAATTTTTGAATGAATTCTGATGTTCACATTAAGGTTCTGTTCGTGATAAAATTCAAAGCTGATGCGTGCATTATCGGCGAGGCAGGCGAATAGTGTATGTTCATGAGGGATGTTTATCGATTCAAATGATCACTTTTTCGCGAATTCTCCAACCACTGAATGACTCTTAGTGGAGAATTACCTTTGTTTATAATGGGACTTTTGTCATATCTAAATAATATTTTTCGCACTGTGGCCGTTGTGGCATGCCTAACCATATGATGCACTTGCGTTCACGGTTGGCTGCCCGTGACCCGTATTCAACTGAATATACTAAATGTAAGAATCATGATTCAACTGCATTAATGGATTAATATTTGTCTGATGGCAATGACCGCTATTTACAATCGTCGTTTTGCCTTTCTACTATATAAATATATAGTACAAAGGTATAGGAATCACTTGGAAAACCGAAAATGGAAAGAAGGTCCTGCGGGCCGAATGTCATATACCATTCGACTCAGTTTTGAAAACTGAGCATTTTCTGTGTGTGTGTGTATGTATGTGTGTGTGTGTGCGTGTGTATGTGTGTGTGTGGGTATGTAACGCTTTCAATCTCACTCATTTTTCTCGGAGATGGCTGGACCGATTTTAATGTTCTTAGTGTCAAATGAAAGGTCTAGGTGTCCCATAGGTTGCTATTGAATTTCATACTGATCGGACTTTTAGTTCAAAAGTTATGTATGAAAATACGAAAAATATGGGACTTAATTGTCTCACAGGTTCCTTAACCGATTTGAACAAAATTGATTGCATATGAAAGAGGAGCGTTGCAAACCCTTAACTTCCAAATTTCATGACGATTGGATTTGTAGTTTGAAAGTTACATAAAGAAATATGAAAAAACAGTATTTAAAACATATTTTTGTAACATATAAGCATTAATTCAATGAAAAACATCACATATTTTATTATTATTTGGAAATTACTGCTGAGATCTATCAAACGAAACCGAGTTATTTAAAATCGGACGGTTCATTCAAAAGTTATTCAAACTTTAACACTTGAGCACCGTATATTAAACCGTTAAAACGTGTGAAATCAAAACATATCAATCAAATGTTGATGGTATTCAATGTGTGTGATGTATGTATGTATGTATGTATGTATGTATGTATGTATGTATGTATGTACACGTACAGTACAGTACAGTATGTGATGACAATTTGCAATTTTTAAATTTTCATTGAAATTCAAGAAAAGTGAGAAACATGTCAATTGTCTGAAGTTTTTGAAGCCTCTTAGTGGAATACGAGCTCTGAAATTAAAGAAAAGAAAAAACTTTTACCGACTAAATTTCACTATTTATTATTTATTCGCGATAGATACGTATACGCTTTTACATAAGACACTGATGAAGCCTGCACGTCGTAGGTGAACTACGTATCTGTTGCAAATAAATATTAAATAGTGGGATTCAATCGAAAAGCTTTTTCTTTTTTTGATTTCAGATTTCAATTGTCATTTTCTGTTACTCACAATTGTACAAAAAAAGCAAAAAGCGAAAAAAGCAGTTAATTTAAGCGTATAGGCAAAGTGGTGTATAGGATTAAAAATACTAGTGAGTTGATTTTTCCAAATAAATTTATACAAATTTCAAACAAATTTTGCGGATCAATAGATGCTCTTTTCAATCATTAGATATTAGAGCTTAGAAATGTCATATGAAAAATAGGAAGTAAACGATGCACGGTAGTAATTTTGTAAGATTTGTTTTCGTTAGTGACATTTTAAAGGACAGATGTCTTATGTCATGTATCATGTTTTAATAAATAAATCCAAAATGACAAGCGCTGGAAATCATGTCGATCATATTTTTCATTCTCAAGCATGTTTATGGCGCAGCTTTTGCACTATTTTTCGACCTCATCTTGTTTTCCTAACCCTCTAACATTGTAAAAACGATGCGATCAAGCTAATGACTATCTTTTCATGAAAGTACATTCAAAAGAAGCTCAAGTTTTGATTTTTATGCAAAAATAATTATCTGAAGGAGCACCAGCTAAGAAATTTTTCTTTTTCATATCTAATGGTCTATTCAGTTATTTTTTCTAATTCAGATATGTTGCAAAATTGAAGCCAAGCAAACTAATAGTAAAATTTTCAGATTAATCATTTTGTTGTAGATATCCTTTTTCTTCAAAAGCGAAGTATAACAATAATTTTTCTGAACTCTTGTTTTTCAAAGATGCTAACTTTTGAACGCATGGTATTAATATCAAAATGTCAAAACATCTGCTATGAACACATATTTTATATTGTCAATTCAAAACAAAACAGTCTAAGTTAGTTAGATACTGATGAATGTCATACGTCGAGACCGAAATACGTATTTTTCAATAGTAGTAGAATTAAAGGATATAAATAACTTTTTGTTTTTCTTCTTTTTTATCAATTCAAAACAAGTTTCATATGTGGCTCTGAAGCCCGAAAGTTAAGGCCGTCTGTAGACCCGTTAGAGGGTTAATTTCTAATTTTCTATATATATTCATTCAAGTCTGTAAAAATTATCTTTTGTGTTTACATTATTTTTCGATAAATCACGTAAATATAACTAAATAAGGTGTTCATCAAGTAACATAAATGACGCTTACAAGTATTTACGCACCCAAGGAAAGAAATAAAATTATTCTACGCAATACGTTGTGAATTTTACTGGCGAATAAGGATTTTGAGGAATACGGAACGCATATTTAAAAATATAGTCAAGTTAATTATAGATGTTCCTGAGAAATTAAATAGTGATTATTGTGGCAGTAGAAAGGCTAGGTCACGCCGCTAGGTGGATTAATTCGGGTTTTCACGATAAAAATGCGTTTTCTCAACAATTATGGTGCTGGTCGTTACGTCGACTATGCATCCATGAGCAGTAAATTCCACTATTTAATTTATTCGCGACAGATACGTATACGCTTTAAATAAGACACTGATGAAGCCTGCACGTCGTAGGCGAACTACGTATCTGTCGCAAATAAATATTAAATAGTGGGATTCAATCGAAAAGTTTTTTCTTTTCTTTTTTAGATTTCAATTGTCATTTTCTTCACTTGCTGTTACTCACAATTGTACAAGAAAAGCAAAAAGCGGAGAAAAGCAGTTAATTTAAGTATATAAGTACATATAGTGGTGTATAGGATCAAAATACTAGTGAGTTGATTTTTCCAAATAAATTTATACAAATTTAATACAAATTTTGCGCATTAATAGATGCTCTTTCCAATCCATAGATACTAGAGCTATGTTATATGAAAAATAGGAAGTAAACGTTGCACGGTAGTAACTTTGTAAGGTTTGTTTTCGTTAGTGACATTTTAAAGGACAGATGTCTTATGCCATGTATCATATTTTAATAAATAAATCAAAAATGACAAGCACTGGAAATCATATCGCTCATATTTCTCATTCTCAAGCATGTTTATGGCGCAGTTTTTGCACTATTTTTCGACCTCATTTTGTTTTCCTAACCCTCTAACATTGTAAAAACGATGTGATCAAGTTAATGACTATCGTTTCATGAAAGTACATTCAAAAGAAGCTTAAGTTTTGATTTTCATGCACAAATAATTATCTGAAGGAGCGCCAGCTAAGAAAAAGTTCAATTTCTCTTTTTCATATCTAATGCTCTATTCAGTTATTTTTCTAATTCAGATATATTGCAAAATTGAAGCCAAGCAAACTAATAGTAAAATTTTGAGATTAATCATTTTGTTGTAGATATCCTTTTTTTTCAAAAGCGAAGTAGGTATAATAATAATTTTTCTGAACTCTTGTTTTTCAAAGATGCTAACTTTTGAACGCATGGTATTAATATCAAAATATCAAAAAAAAATCTACCCTTTGGGTTAAAACCACTCAAAAAAAAAAAATATCAAAAAATCTGCTATGAACACATATTTCATATTGTCAGTTCAAAACAAGTTTTGTATATGGCTCTGAAACCCGAAAGTTAAGGCAAACCGATTATAAAACTAAATAAGGTGTTCATCAAATAACGTAAATTACGCTTACAAGTATTTACGCACCCAAGGAAAGAAAATATAATTATTCTACGCAATACGTTGTGAATTTTACTGGCAAATAAGGATTTTGAGGAATACGGAACGGCAGGCTTGTTATTTCCTCATTCATTGCGCAAAAAGTGCAACTTTTTTTGTTCAACACAATGAGCAGAACTGCTTTCAGAAATGAGAAATAAATCCACACAATGAGAAACAGACTAAACACAATGAGAAAAACTGTCGCGCAGAAAAACTTCTCAATGCGCTCTTTAAATGAGCAACTTTCGGTTTTGCTCCCGGTCCTCTCGGTAGCTACAGCAGTAAACGTGAAAACAAAACAACCGGTGCGCGTACAGCAACTATAGACTCAGAGGAGTCAAGACAATCAAAAGTCGTTAAATTTTGAATCTTAGCGGAGAATTACCTTTGTTTATAATGGGACTTTCCTGTTGGTGCGCGTCAAGAAGTAAATGCATGGGAATTCAAATGTTGTCATATCTAAATAACATTTTTCGCACTGTTGCCGTTGTGACATGCCTAACCATATAGATGCAGTTGCGTTCACAGGCAGCCAAACTCGACTGGATATACTAAATATAAGAATCATGATTCAACTGCATTAATGGATTAATATTTTTCTGATGGCAATGACCGCTACTGACAATCGTCGTTTTTTCTCAACGCACTACCCATGTTAAAACTACCCGTAGTTGTCATATGTCAACGCATCGCATCAACGTATTCAAAGTGTATTAAGATTCTCCTCAATGAGTAGCACAGTGTGCGGTTGCTCATACAACTGCGTTCAGCAAGAAAGAGAAAAGTTAAAATGAAACGGAGCAGAATAAATCGCGTGGAAGACTGAGCACAGTTTGAATTTTTCTCTTCTATTTTTTTTCTTCTGAGGAGGAACCATCCCTGCGGAACGGATATTTAAAAATATAGTCAAGTTAATTATAGATGTTCCTGAGAAATTATATAATGATTATTGTGGCAGTAGAAAGGCTAGGTCACGCCGCAAAGTGGATTAATTCGGGTTTTTTCTCAACGCACTACCATGTAGAACCATCGTTTCAAAAAAAAAAAAAAAAAATGCACTACCCATGTTAAAACTACTTGTAGTTGTCATACGTCAGCGTATCGCATCAACGTATTCAAAGTGTATTAACATTCTGTTGCTCCTCAATGAGTAGCACAGTGTGCGGTTGCTCATACAACTGCGTTCAGCAAGAAAGAGAAAAGTTAAAATGAAACGGAGTAGAATAAATCGCGTTGAAGACTGAGCACAGATTGAATTTTTCTCTTCTCTTTTTTTCTTCTGAGGAGGAATCATCCCTGTATAAAGGTATTTCTATTCGAGAAGATCCGATTAGGCGCGACCAGATTCATATAGCTATACAACTTTGTCCTGAAAAACACATGTTTGTTTGCTACTACAATACATTGATAGATGAGTTAATGCTGGCTGGGCAGTTATGAATATTTAAAGAAAAAAATTTGGTTTTGAAAATGATGGTTTTGGCACCACTCCTACTCAGAAAGAGCTAAGTAAAAATGTAGCGGTCCAAAATTTTCCGAAAAGGAACTACTACACTGATAATAAAACTTGATTTATAGTACGAAAGCTTGCGTTTGCTTTACGAATTCTTTCGTTGTTTTCTACCACGAAGTAGATTCGTAAAATCCGTCCTGAATGTTTTGTACATATTAACAAAGCTATATTCGTACGAATTATTGCATTTTACAAAATGGTTCGTAGATTTTACGAATGCACGAAAAGGCTCTCGATAAAAATAATACTAGATTTAACTATTTTCCGATAGGTGTCACTATGCTACATTACCGACACCTATCGAAAAATAGCGAAATCTTCTCTATCTCCGAAAAAACTGATTTTATCGGGAATTGAACTGAGCTCGTTTGTCATACTTCTTTACGAACAGACGACGACGCCGCAAACCACACAACTACAGCTACTGCATACCAAGAAGGTCATAATTGCACAAGTCTATTTACTCTTCATTAGAGTGTCCCAAAATAGCACTATGTCAGAAAACCCGGGGGCTCACCCCTCAAATGATAGCTTAGGGTGTCACAACCAGGGCTGAAAAAAGTTGACAGAAAATAATGAGTTTGAAAAAAGGAAAATATCAGTTCATTATATTCCCTCTATTGTAACACCAACATCAAATCATAGCACTCGGAGATATTTGATACCTACATATCCAAAGGCTGATTTTGAATTTGCGCGCGTTTTACTTTCCCTACGCAGTCTAGTGAGCTACTTTCAGTTATCAAAAATATCAGCATTCAACAAATGAAATGATTTTTTCAGTAACGCCTATAGACACACAGGCAGTTAACATACATTGCGCCTATGTTCGCAAGAATTCAGTTTTAAGATTTTTTACTTAACACTTTAATTCTAATCACAATAATTGTGCAACTAAACAAAAAATCTTGCTGCTTATACCTAAAAAATGAAATTCTAATAGCGTCTGAACTAACCATTCATGATTGAACACACAATGTAAATTATATTATAAGCACTTTTATGAACATTCTTGATACGCATAGGCGCTCCCGGAAAAAAAATCATTTAGTTGAAATGAAAATGATTTTCTTTAAAGTTCAGACTCAGTGATATCATGTGTGAGTTGACTGCCACAATCTCTAAAGGAAAAACAAAGTTCACATACTGGACGGCGGCGCTCACGATAGCGCCCTTAATTCATTTATCAGGTAGCACGAATCATAGGTTGCTGATTTCGTAGCTAACTCATTTTGGCGCATTTTAACAGTATGATTTTGAATTTTTGCAGCTCTGGTCACAACAAAACTTTTATATGACGTCAACAATGGGTACCGCGATTTAGGGGTCGCACATTTGAGTTTTATGAAAAAATGGCATTTTTCAGGAGTAAATTCAAAAAAAAATATTTTTAGAGATGTTAAAGTAGGTGAAAAAAGGTACTTAACTATTTTTTCATAATCATTGGGATCTGATACATTCATAAAAAAGTTATGGTGACATGTCTGGAGTCATATTTGGTTACAAAAATTGATTGAGTTCGGGAAAAATTTAAAATTTTCGAAATTTCATTTAAATAAATATCAAAACAGGGTATCGAACAGTGTCCCAGGGCAACGTAGCTATACTGTATAGATGGGAAATTTTATGACGAATAACTTTGCCGAAGAAAGTAAGGACGTCTTTTTAAATCTCGTAGAGATATTTACTGTTTTCTTAAGGCGGAACAAAACACATTTCTGTAATTTTTAAATTTTAGCAGTTTCATGTGAAAGAGGTAAATGAAAAAACTATTTACTCTAAACGTCACTTGTGTTTTTGATAAGAGGAAACATGCACCATCCAAAGAATTTGGCACCATTAAGGCTCAAGAATCATTTTTAAAAAGGGCGTAATTATTTTAATAGGTACTATGTTTGAGAAATTGTATCCCCTGACACTAGGTTTGCTCCATAATGAAGCCTAAGCGTCAGTTTGTGAAAATTGAGTTTTAAACATGAAAAAATAAACACTGAAAAAAATTCACTGTGTTCTAACGTCAGGTAAAAATGTAAAATTAAAATATACAGGAAATGGTAACTTCGATTTTTTTTGGAAAAATAGTGGTGATTTGATGCATTTTGAGACTTTTTCTGAAATGGTGCAACATTTATCAAAGGATTTTGTAGAACAATGACCTTTATGAATATTTTGTAACCTAAGATTATTATTATATTTCTTATTACTATTCTTATATTTCTCGTTATACATATATGTAATGTGAATTTGAAGAACAACTTCGTATGTGCTTGACAACATGTGTTCAAAATAATGATTAGCTTCTAAATGCAGCCGTATTTAAGATATTTGATTTAAGATATTTGATATATAAGATTTTATTTTTTTATTTTAAACGTGCCCTTTTCCTATGTTATCCGTGTTATATTACCAAGTTAGCAACTAGAATAAATATTACCTTTCAATCTGTACACCTTGCTGATTCTACCATCTACTGATAGTACAAAAAGGGTCAAAAAAATTTCAGTGTTTATTTTTTCAGGTTTAAAAATCAACTTTCTACAACTCACGCTTAGGCATCACTTTGGAGCAACCCTAGTTTCGGGAGATAAGATTTTTCAAACATGGTACCTTTAAAAATAAGTACGTCCTTTTTAAAGTGATTCTTGATCCTAAATGGTGCTAAATTCTGTGGAAGGTGCATATTTCTTCCTATCAAACACGTAGGTAACGTTTAGAATAAATACGTTTTATCATTTACCTTTTTCACGTGGAACTACTAAAATTTGAAAATTTCGGAAATATGTTTGGCCCCGCCTTCAGAAAAACGTGAATACCTCAGCGAGATTTGAACATACGTCCGTATTTTCTTCGGCAAAGTTGTTTGTCATAAAATTTCTCATCTATACAGTATACGTACGTTACTCTGATATACTGTTCGATACCCTGTTTTGACGTTTATTTAAATGAAATTTCAAAAATTTTAAATTTTTGCCAAATTCAATAAATTTTTGTAACCAAATATGACTCCAGACATGCCACCATAACTTTTTTATGAATGTATCAGATCCCAATGATTGTGAAAAAAAATATTTAAGTATCTTTTTTTACCCACTTTACCATTTCTAAAAATATTTTTCTGAATTTACTCCTGAAAAATGCCATTTTTTCATAAAACTCTAATGTGCGACCCCTAAATCGCGGCAACCAATGTTGACGTCATATAAAAGTTTTGTTGTGACACCCTAAGCTATCATTTGAGGGTTGAGCCTCCGGGTTTTCTGACATAGTGCTATTTTGGGACACTCTACTCTTCATACAATCATCGCATCCCGTTTTCGTCGTTAACGATGCCAGCCAACAGTCGTGCATCAAATGGGTCTTGATGTAAGACAGCTACGAATGTGCTCTCGTAGAAAATACGAACCATTCGTAATAACAACATTTGCTGTAGACAATAAGCCTACGAAAGTTTTTAAATAGTATGAAATTATTTGTATCAGCTACAAATATAGTTTTACGAATGTTTTTTCAAAAAAAAATACGAAATTATATTCTCAGTGTATACAGAATTACATTCATTAACCTTTTTGATTTTTGTGTTGAAAAGATAATTTTTATAGTGATTTCATTCCTTCTATGGAACAGAATATCATTCATTCATATAAAGAGAAGATATCACTTCCAATATACCTTTCAAAAAATCGATATTCTTTCCTTAGCGCAACAAAGTGCAGAAAGCCACCTAGTTTTTCGAAAAGTAGAGAAAATTTCGTATAAGATGCATTAAATGTGATCGTTTTCTGACGTTTCCCAACATACTTTCTTGATCGCTGAATATTGGTGTTGAGTTTTCCATACATTTTGTATCGAAGAACAAAATATCATTCTTAAACATGTTCAACTTCAGGTTCAGACACTTGTCAAAAATTCATTTTAACTTCAAACTGGCTAAAAATTTCAGGTTAACTTCCCAGGTTAACTACTCCAAAAAATGGTAAAAATATAATAACGACAAAAACTTGAAATTGGATTTTTGACTTTTAGCCAGCTTTGCGCCATAGTGCGCTGGGTGGATTAATTCGGGTTTTTTTTTATTATTGCCTCCCCACTGCACTCCCTACTCCTTGTTTGACAAGCATATTTTCAATAGTGGTATTCACGTAGCGCTTGCTAAGTTGCGTAAACGGTGTATTCCGTGTATATACTGCCGCTATTCACATTGCAGTCCCAGTTTCTATGGAAATGGAACTGTAATGCGAGTAGCGGCAGTATATACACGCATACGCAGCATAACAAGCGCTATGTGAATACCCCTAATGTATTTAGTAAGTACAGGATGATTAATATTAAAATATGAATTTCCAAAGGACTCGTAAAATTGCTTCAAGGCGCAATATACAAGCAGCAATTTTTACTGAATTCAAAATATTTAAAAACAATAATAACTGTGCAACAAAAACTTGGTAGCATTATTAGACAAGGCATAATGCGATATGACATACAATTTTAAAGACATATTAAATTCCTTACCGCCAAACTGGTGTATCCATCGCCATTGAAAGAAGGATCGTCAGATTTTATGCTATCTATAATGGTTTGCTGTAAAAAATTCATTTTGAAATTTTAGTACACGTGTACTTTCTGATAAAAAGAAAATGTGTACCTCTATATTACCCATCGTTTGAAATGAGGTAAATAAGAGCATGAATCCAATTCCCAAGATGATAACACTAGTTAGTCGATGATCCATGCTCTATCACTTAGTTGCTTTCACTACAAACACAAATACTAAAAAAGCTCCCAAACGCTAGTGCTTTAGTCAACAGTAACGTTTTTATATATTATTGACACACTTAAGAGATGTGTTCAACTCGAGTCAAGTTCACATATACCGTTCGATTCACTGTATAGCAAGCTATATATTGTAGACTGAAACAAAAAAGCAAAGCCCATTGCCTACGCAATCAACCACCGCTGATCCAGCACCTCTCTCTTTTGGGTGGGGAAATACTTTTTTAAAGTTATTCGGGGCAACTTCAGTTTCAAGCACGCTATAGTAGTGAAAATGTTTACATATATTCATGATAATACATTTATCGACAAAAACTGTGCAACTGAATGACATTTTGAGCTCGTGAAGAAAGCATACCAAATGACTTAAGGGGGCATAGTACTTTTTACACCATATTTTTGCCTTATTTCAAATATTTTTTTCTCGATAACGCGAAAAGCGAATCGATTCGGGTTTTTTTGCGTTCAAAACATTGCACTTTATACTAATATTTACAATTTTGTTTGAATATGTGAACCTCTTCCCCTCTCCCCTACGGCTCCTTGAATATGATCATTCGAAAAAAACATGATTTACGGTACCATGGATTGGCGCTGGGGGGCTTATCCGATTTGAAAAATTCCAAAACGACATGAAACTATATTAAATTATCTCGTGTTTGACCCATCCTTTTTTTAAAATTCGAACACATAACAAAATGGCGGACATTCAAACATAAAAGTAACGTTTTTAGTCGAAAAAATTGACTTTAAACATTTCTAAAAAATACAAAAATTGTAATATCAAAAAAAGGATGGGTCAAACACTAGATAATTTTGTTGGCTTTGAAACAAAAAAAGAATCATGAAAATTGCTTGAGCCGTTCTTGAGATATTTATGGTACCGACTTTCAAAACCTGGTTTCGAGAAAAACGACGTTGAAGTTTTTATTCGCTGTGTAATCGCTCCAGACATGCGCGGTACAAATAGCTGTAACTATGTCAATTTTTGGAATTCATCTAAATGACTTGAAGCACGTATGGTCAAAATGTTAATCTTTCGAAATAATCAATAAAAAAAATTTCGATTTTTTTAAACTGAAAAAGTACTATGCCCCCTTAATCTTTTAGAGCTGATAGTGATAAATTTAAAAATCAGTTTTAAGAAGGGCATACTTTTTTTCATAGGATTTATGTTTGAGAAGTCATATCTCTAAAACCATCTATAACTACACAAGAAACAATTCGTCATAAATAAACATGCCTATTGAACAAGTACTTAACACAAGCGTTGATAGCTAAACAACACTTGTGTTGAAAAACATGCCGGTTAAAAATTCCATACATCAAAACTAGCACTTTGTTCCACATTCTGTGTGTTTTGACGTAGAACTACGTCTTACCATAGGCTGTCAATCCAAAATTTGGATTCAACACAGCGTCACGAATGAATGAAAGATTTTGAACGCTTATAGCTCTGCCAATTATGAATGGATTTTCATGGTTTAGATACCGATCGACTACATAAAAGATGTAGCAATTATGTGATTTGTATTGTAATATTCGTTTTCAATCACTAATTACTATAAATTACCGAACAGTTTCAAGGTCAATTTATCCCAAACATTATCTTTGTGATCGCCTTGCTCCACAGGCAGGGACGACAGTTAAATACACCATTTGTTTACTATGATTTCGATTACTTTATGTTTAGAAAAAAAAAGCAACAAAGCAAAAATAGGTCGAAGATTCTTTACGACGTTTAGACTTATACTAATTCGATATCTGTGCATGGGAAGCATGCCAGAAAGACTGATAAAGACTTCTCGTCCTAACAGGATTTCTTAAGACTGTGACAAACCTAGTTCAGTTTGATGTCCTGAAAGTAAACAATTTTGCTAAAGCATAAAACCACCCCTACCTTTCAACCTAGTTCATTTTTAAGCATTGAATCTAGTCCAGATTGATGTCCTGAAGGTGAAACGTCACAGAAATGTGAGCAGCAATCCTTTCCTTTTGCCAGATTGTATCTACATTCGCGACTACGAAGTTGCTAATAATTGTTTGGTTTTTGGGTGAGAAAAAAGTGAGGGAAGTATTTTAGCTTTTGTTTTCACGCAAGTTTTGACAAAGGGTTTTCGTGTAAGTGCGAACAGGATTAAAAATCATTACCCATGATTTCCCACGTCGAAGGAATTTTACCAATTCAATCCTATTTTATCAACAGCACATCTTTTCACTACATTTCTAATGAAACGGCAAGCATGCGTATTCATACAGAGTCATATTATAACCGAACACTACAGCTGTAGCACATTTTTCCAATACAGATGTCAGGTTTAAATCGTCTCGCAGTAAAGAATTTGCGATCTGTTGGGACAACGATCTTGTGTCGTTTTTTGTGGTACACTTCCCTAACACAGACATCAAATTGGACTAGGTTTAATCGCGTTCGTAAGAAACCTGTTGGCACGAGGGGGCTTTGTCATTCTTTCTGGCGTACTTCCCAAGCTTACTTACTTACTTATGTGTCCATGTCCGCCGGTCCGGCAGAACAAAAGGATGAAATCAGAGATCTCCACTGCTGACGGTTACCCGCCATGGCTTTTACCTGTCGCCAGGACAGGTTCTCGTCTACAGTCCGGATGTCGTTGGCTAAGCTCCGTCGCCATGAGCCTCTGGGCCTGCCTCTTCTACGCTGTCCTTGTGGATTCCAGTCGAGTGCTGCTCTGCAAACTTCGTTCGCTCATTTCCTCAAGGTGTGTCCGATCCACTTCCACCTACGCTCACGAATCACGCTGTGGCTATCGGCCGTTGATGACACCGACGGTGGAGTTCCTCATTGGATATCCAATTATCAGGCCACCAGGCACGAAAAATATATCGCAGGCACCGGTTAATGAATACCTGCAGTTTTTGCGTTGTCTCCGCTGAGACGCACCACGTTTCGCAGGCATACAGCAGTACGGATTTAACGTTTGAATTAAAGATTCGGGTTTTCGTAGAGTGATCTGGTTTGAGCGCCAAATGTTTCGCAGACCTGCAAAGGCACCCCTGGCCTTCCTGATCCGTGTGGCTATATCAGTCTTGGTACCACCATCGGGCGTTGTTTGGCTACCAAGATATTGAAAGACGGCTACCTGCTCAACTTGTTGTCCCGCTACTGTAAAGTTGGTGGAATTGTCAGTGTTCACTACCATAGACTTAGTTTTCGCTACATTGACTGTGAGACCTGCTGCCTGGGAGCTCTCGGAGAGGTCGTCTAACTTGCTCTGCGTATCGTTTCGGCGTTGTGCGAGCAAGACAATGTCGTCGGCTAGGTCGAGGTCATTTAGCTGCTCCATCGTTAGAGGATTCCAAGGCAATCCTCGATTTGGTCTACTGTCAATTGCTCCAACTAATATCTCATCCATAACGATGAGAAACAGAAGCGATGATAAAATGCAGCCCTGTCTCACGCCAGCAGTAACCCTTATGGGGTCGGACGAGACGCCGTCGTGCAAAACCTTGCAGGAGAACGCCTCGTACTAAGCCTCGATGAGATGGACTAGCTTATCTGGAACTTCTCTACGCCTAAGTGCGCCCCAGATGTTTTCGTGATTGAGTCGGTCGAACGCCTTTTCGAAGTCAACGAACACCAGCAGAAGAGAGTCCTGGAATTCGTTGATCTGCTCCAATATAATGCGGAGCGTTGTGATATGGTCTACACATGATCGGCCAGCACGGAATCCAGCTTGCTGCCGCCGGAGAGTAGCGTCGATCTTCTCCTGGATCCGGTTGAGGATTACCTTACAGAGTACTTTGAGAGTAATACAGAGCAACGTGATGCCACGCCAGTTACCGCATTCCGTTAGGTCTCCTTTCTTAGGGACTTTGACCAATATGCCCTGCATCCAGTCCACCGTAAAAGTTGCGGTTTCCCAAATATTGCTGAAAAGCTGATGCATCATCTGGGCTAACAAAGATGGGTCAGCTTTGAGCATTTCGGCTGAAATACGATCTATCCCTGGCGCTCTATTGGATTTCATACTCTTGATGGCTGCTACAATTTCATCCAGCGATGGCGCCTCCGAGTTCACGCGATTTATTCGACGAACTGTAGGCGTCGTACGCTGCTGGTTTTGTTGGTCTCTGACATTTGAAACTCGGAAGAGTTGTTCGAAATGTTCAGTCCATCGCTTAAGCTGTTCTGTACGGTCAGTCAATAGCTGACCAGCTCTGTTCTTTAGCGGCATCTTTGTATTCATCCTGGCACCACTAAGGCGGCGAGAAATATCGTACAACAAACGGATATCACCATTGGCGGCGGCGGTTTCTCCTTGTTCGGCTAGGGAGTTAGTCCAGGCTCTCTTGTCCCGCCTACAAGCACGTTTAACAGCCCTCTCCAGTTCGGCGTATCGTTGACGGGCAGCTGTCTTAGCCGATCTGGTCCGCGCTCGCTCAATGCCGGCTTTCGCCTCTCTCCGCTCGTCGATCTTCCTCCAAGTTTCATCCGAAATCCACTCCCTCCGCCCACTGCGCGCTTTGCCGAGGGTTTCATCACTGGTCGTGATGAAGGCGTTCTTGATGCCGGTCCATTGCTCTTCGACGGTTCTACCAGATGGCAACTCCGAGGCTCGAGATTCAAGTTGTTCAACAAAGGCCCTTTTCACCTCAAGATTCTCCAATCGGCGGACGTCGTAGCGGCACCCAACTTTCTCCTCCCGTCGTTGGACACGTGCGAGGCGTAGACGTATCTCAGCGATAACAAGATGATGGTCGGATGCAATGTCAGCGCTGCGTTTGTTGCGTACATCAAGAAGGCTCCTTCTCCATTTCCGGCTGATGCAGATGTGGTCGATTTGGTTTTCTGTTCGGCCGTCGCGGGAAACCCACGTGACTTTATGTACTGGTCTATGGGGGAAGAGCCATCCACCTTCCCAAGCAACGACATCAAAATGGTCTAGGTTAAACCGAGTTGTTAAGAAATCTTGTTGAAACGAGGGAACTTGGTCACTTGTTTTGGCTTACTTCCCAAGCACAGATATCAAATTGGTATAGGTTTAGATCATCGTAAAGAATCTTCCAACGAATGACGAAGTGAGAATTCTGGTTAAACATCGGTTCATTATTTTCAATTTTTCAATAGTTCAACATCAAGAATCCATACTTTTCTTCATTTGGGCGAATTCTTAGAAGATTTTCCAATCGATTGGTGTAAGAATATTGAAAATTGTTCGGGAAACCACTAAGTTATTAGCGTTCAAAATCTGACCACTTTTCGAGAAAGATTTTTTGGAATGACACCCTATACCAGCTACCTTCCTGAAAGACGTAGTCCTACGTCAAAATCTCTAGCTTTCGCAGTCGCGAATAGGTACTGCAAGAATTTTTTTCGGAACTGTTGTCTTACAAGGAAACACGGCTGAAGGGATTTTTGTGCATGTGAAGTAACGCAGCATTTCTCAAAGTGAGGAAAATAAGCGACTCTTGTATCCGAGAATAGTTTTGAATGTTTCAATTGCTAGTGTGCGTCAGTTAGTTGCCTGCAATTCTTTACTATTCAATAGTCAAGCATTAATTTCTTTCGAAAATGATGGAGATGTCAAGGCAGAAAGGATCCGTAGTGGTGCTATGTTTATTTGACCGTCAACTCAGTACAGTCGAATTTCGCTGGTTGGGCGTCTAATACTTGGGCTTCGTTTTAGTTGGGCCTTCGCTAGTTGGGCTATGGCCCAACTAAGACGAAACTGGATGTCAAAAATGGTCAAATTAAAACTGACAATCAGTCGTCAATTCTTTCAAGGGGTAAGCAAAAGCGTATCAACTTGTAATTCGCGTTAATTTTCAATATATTTTTGAAATTTTCACAGTTTATTTAAAAAAGAAAAATAACCGCATATTACCCGTTTCGCTTCACGAAACTTCGATTAGCTCAAAGAATTGAAGTCGCGTAGCTATTATTGTTCTCAACGTATTGAACGATTAAATTTAGCTAAGACTAAGGCTAAGTCTAGCAAATGCACTTTAATACATCAGCTTACTTAGGTCTTTCCGAAAAAGTAGCTTTTTTATACGGTCAGGGCTGATAGCGAGTCACTTTTTAGTGACTTGGTCTCTTTTTCAGTGCTGGTCACTAAAAAGCCACATTTTTTCACAAATGGTCACTAAAGTCACTTTTTTGCAGCTAAACTACTTTTCATGCAAAATTTTATTTGGTGAACCCACATCGCAAGTCAAATATCAAGATTATTGAAAACTAGCTGACCCGACAAACTTCGTATTGCCACAAATTAAACTATGTTGTACATAAATCGTGAATCTCGGATGACCTTTGTCACAATCTCGAATTTTGCAAGTTTCTGAGGAGTTCATGGGGGTTTTAATATACAAATTTTCCTCACAGTAAAGTAGAAAACTCCCCCCATCGCTCAGCCTGATAAAATAAAGCGGATAGCATTTAAATATTCGCCATCATTACGAACCATTTCGCTGAATACCATTTTGCGGAACATCAATTCTCGGTTGACCATAACGCGGAATATAGAGTTTCGCAGAATACCATTTCGCGAAAAACCTTACGCGGGAGGTACCATTTCATGGAAAATCTTAGAAAGTACCATTTCGCAGGGGTGACCCAACTGAAGGAAAGTAACAGAAATAAATAAACGTAGATAGAGGTGATCTGTACTGGGGGCACTCGCGGCCTATGGTCGACTCGTGCAGGATTATCTAATGTTACTATTGATAGTTTTTGGTGGTCTTGTTATTGATTAATGTTTTATGAGTCTAAAATTTCTCGAGTTTGATTAGTTTTTGAGTTGCGCAAAAATTTCTGTTTTATTTGTATGAGAGTCCTTATCCCCCTACCACAGGGGTGAGGGGTCTCAAACCATCATTAAAAAAATTCCTGCCTCCAAAACCCCCCACACGCAAAATTTGGCTCCATTTGCTTGATTACTTCTAGAGTTATGAGGAAATTTGTATTTCATTTGTATAGGAGCCCCATCCCCCTCCTAATGCAGGGAGAGGTTTCAATTCACCATGGAAAACATTCTTGTCTCCAAAAACACCCACATGTCAAATTTTGTTCCATTTGCTTGATTAGTTCTCGAGTTACGAGGAAATTGGTATTTCATTTGTATGGGAACCCCCCTCCTAAAAAATTAAGGGGTCCTAATTCATCGTAGAAAAAATTCATGCCTCCAAAAACACCCACATGCCAAATATGGTTCCATTTGATTAATTAGTTCTCGAGTTATGAGGAAATTTGTGTTTCATTTGTATAGGAGCCCCCCTTCCTAAAGTAGAGAGAGGTTTTAATTCACCATAGAAAAAAATCAGAGGGGTTGTGTACAAGACACGACCGCATATATAGGTGACGCAGGACTACGTAAGTCTCTTTGTAGTGATAGTAGCATGTATTCATGCTTGTAATCATTCGATTCTTCATGTATACATGCTATATGCAACATATAAACATGCTACATGCGTTGTATGTAACATTTATCAAAGTAGTAACATTACATACGTTCAATTCTCAAAAGATTGTACATTTGAAAACCACTTAACAAAATCAAGAACAAAAACTATTGCTTTCCTGCTACCTTACTGAAATTAAAGATTGTTTTTATTACCCATGGTTCCCCACGTTGAAGGGATTTTACCAATTCGATCCTATTTTATCAACAGCACATCTTTTCACTACACTTCTAACGAAACGGCAAGCATGCGTATTCATACAGAGCAGTATTGTAACCAAACACTACAGCTGTAGCACATTTTTCCAACACAGATATCAAATTCGCCTAGGTTTAATCGACTCGCAGTAAAGAATTTGCAATCTGTTGGGACAACGAACTTGTGTCATTTTTTCTGGCATACTTCCCTAACACAGACATCAAATTGGACTAGGTTTAGTCGCGTTCGTAAGAAATCTGTTGGCACGAGGGGGCTTTAACACTCTCTCTGGCGTACTTCCCAAGCAAGGACATCAAAATGGTCTAGGTTTAACCGCGGTGATAAGAAATCTTGTTGAAATGAGGAAACTTCGTCACTTGTTCTGGCTTACTTCCCAAGCACAGATATCAAATTGGTATAGGTTTAGATCATCGTAAAGAATCTTCCAACCAATCACGAAGCGAGAATTCTTGTAAAACATAGGTTCATTATTTTCAATTTTTCAATAGTTCACCATCAGGAATCCATGCTTTTCTTCATTTGGGTCAATTCTTAGAAGATTTTCCGATCGATTGGTGTAAGAATATTGAAAATCGATCGGAATACCGCTGAGCTATTAGCGCTCAAAACCTTTCATTTTTCGTGACGCTCGCATTTTTCGATTTTTTGGAATGACACCCTATCTCAAAACTTACCGTAAGACGTAGTCCTACGTCAAAAATTCTTGTCTCCAAAAACACCCAAATGTCACATTTGGTTCCATTGAAACGAGTTTCATGGCAATTAAATCGTTTCATTACAATCATGTAATCAATAATTGCATTGATGAAATAAAGTAGGGCTCGCCTTTCATTAGGCAACCCGCAATAGTGCTCGAATCAGCATAAGTGGTGGGGTGGGACTGAGATCGATTATGTAATATAGAAAAAGAAATGAAAATTGGTTATATAGGAAATTTTATCAAGCGACCGGAAACACTAGGGTAGGAATTTAGGAATAATAATATGAATAAGGATATGCGAACATGTAGAATTACAGGCTAGGAGAGTCTGGAAAAGTAGACGATCGGTCTTTCCCATTTAGACCGCCGTCTTGATAAGATAAAAATATTAAGATTTCTCGAGTGAAACAAGTGGAGTTGGTAGCTAGAAAAGGTAAGATTTTAATTTGGATTTCAGATAATTTCAGTGAAGTAATTAGTTATAATTTTTCTAGTGTTTCTGGCTGGTTACACCAGCGTTTATCGAGCTAAAATCTGAAGAGAAGTCGTGAGTCGACATTCTAAATTTACTACGCTTGAAGGTTTGAAGATAGAAAAAACGGTGAGTCGGAAATAAGTGAGTGTTCGAAGAAGAAAAAACAGAAGCCACGTGTATGGCTAACTCTGATTGGGTGCGCTACGCTATAGTACCGTACAAGTGCAGTATCGTCGACACGGTTCCGCGGCGTTTTCCGGTGGATATAATTCCGGACGTCCTTGTCGTGGTGTCCGGCCTGTGAGACACCCACGGACCTGATCGGTGGACCTGGGCGATCCCCCGAGTGTACCTATCGTCTCGAGGTTGCGTACCTCTATAGGTACATTTGGAGTGCGTTGGTCATCGTTGCTAGAAAGCCTATAGAAAGTCGGCCTCACGAGCACCACCTTCCGTCACTGTGGTTGCCAAAGTCGTGAGCGGTCTACCTGGGGAAAGAATTCCCAACGCCAGTGCGATCCGCCCCCGACTCACGCATAAACAGGAAGCCTTCCGTCGGTCCCGATCGAGCGAAGATTGCTTCGCTGCCCGTGTCGTTATCCTGCTGAGAAACCACCCGTCTTCATCGCTGCGTCGTCCAGCCGCACCGGCAGCAATCGCTGGTGGTTCGCCGCTGGAAAGAAATCATGCTACCCGCAGTTCCAGCATACCACCCAACGGGGTGGTGGTTGTAAATTCTCCGGAGAAAGATCGTGAGTACGCATTCCGATATCACATGACATAGAGACAGAAATCAATTACTAATTAGTAGGGACAGACATCGTAAGTAGGGAAGAGATACGAAGTAGGAAACGAAAACGACTCACAAGAGAATTAACGAAACTGGTGACGTCACATATTAGGGACATGAGAACCAATCGGAAGATCGTTCCCGTTGGCCAGCGACTACGCTCCGGGAGATCATCTGATTACTTCTCAGAAGAACAAGAAAGGTAGGAGAACAGAAGGATTAGGAAAAAAGCTTGGAAACACATAGAAACAAGTTTGAAAAATTATAAAAACGTTTAAATTTCCTCGAACGCGAAAATTGATCGCATCCCCGGTTGCTACCGAGTAAACTCGTTTCACCCTTGCACTAATTAAACAAGGATTAATTTAAATAACGACGAGAAAAATTAAACTTTGGGAATAATTAACAATAGGAGTTATTAATAGGAAGAAATTTTGAAGAAATCTGGTTGGAAGGGACTTGGGAAATTGGAGCTTGGATTACGACTGAAGGAGGATTCTAGAGTCAGACTGGGAAAACGAGCTAGCCAGGGCAAATCGATCTGAATTCACGGCAGACGACTCGCCGTTTGGCGCCTAAGTCGGGTCTTTAGAGGTCTGGCCAGAATCCCCCTTACACCATTTGCTTGATTAGTTCTCGAGTTATGAGAAAATTTGTATTTCATTTGTGTGGAAGCTCCCCTCTTAGAAGGGCGAGGGGTCATTATCCCTCTCCTATAGAGGGGAGGGATCCCAATTCACCATAGAAAAAAAACTTGCCTACAAAAACACCCACATGCTAAATTTGGTTCCATTCCCTAGATTAGTTCTGGAGTTGAGGAAATTTATTTTTCCCCTCTCAACAAGGTAAGGGGTCCTTATTCATCATAGAAATAATTCATGCCTCCAAAAACACCCACATGCCAAATATGGTTCCATTTGATTAATTAGTTCTCGAGTTAAGAGGAAATTTGTATTTCATTTGTATAGGAGCCCCCCCCCCCTCCTAAAGTGGAGAGAGGTTTCAATTCACCATAGAAAAAATTCTTGTCTCCAAAAACACCCACATGTCAAATTTGGTTCCATTTGCTTGATTAGTTTTCGAGTTATGAGGAAATTTGTATTTCATTTGTATGGGAGCCCCCCCTCCTAAAGTGCGGGGGGAGGTCTTAATTCACCATAGAAAAAATTTTTGTCTCCAAAAACACCCACATGTAAAATTTTGTTCCATTTACTTGATTAGTTCTCGCGTTATTGTGTTTCATTTGTATGGGAGTCCCTCCTCTTAGTGGAGGGAGGGGTCTTTAACCATCATATGAACCTTCCCTGGCCCCAAAAACCCCTATATGCAAATTTTCACGCCGATAGGTTCAGTAGTTTTCGATTCTATAAGGAACGTTCGGGCAGACAGACAGAAATCACTTTTTAATGGGAATAGATTTGTATGGGAGCCCCCCTCTTAGTGGGGGGAGGGATCTCTAACCATCATAAGAACCTTCCCTGGCACCAAATGTATGTAGGGGTTCATGCAAATTTTCACTCCGATCGGTTCAATAGTTTTCGATTCTATAAGGAACATAGAGCAGACAGAAATCCATTCTTATAGGCATAGATATGTATGGGAGCCCTCCCTCTTAGTGGGGGGAGGGGTCTTTTGCCATCGAGAGAACCTTTTCTAGCCCCAAAAACCTCTACATGTAAATTTTCACGCCGATCGGTTCAGTAGTTTTCGATTCTATAAGGAACATACGGACAGACAGAAAGACAGAAATCCTTTTTGCCTTTCTACTATATAAATATATAGTATAAAGGTATAGAAATCACTTGGAAAACCGGAAATGGAAAGAAGGTCCTGCGGGCCGAATGTTATATACCATTCGACTCAGTTTCGAAAACTGAGCATTTTCTGTGTGTGTGTGTGTGTATGTATGTGTGTGTGTGTATGTGTGTGTGTGTGTATGTGACGCTTTTAATCTCACTAACTTTTGTCGGAGATGGCGGGACCGATTTTAATGTTCTTAATGTCAAATGAAAGGTCTAGGTGTCCCATTGGTCGCTATTGAATTTCATACTGATCGGACTTTTAGTTCAAAAGTTATGTATAAAAATACGAAAAATATGGGACTTCATTATCTCATAGATCCCTTAACCGATTTGAACAAAATTGATTGCATATGAAAGAGGGGCATTGCAAACCCTTAACTTCCAAATTTCATGACGATTGGACTTGTAGTTTGAAAGTTACATAAAGAAATGTGAAAAAATAGTATTTAAAACATATTTATGTAACATATAAGCATTAATTTAATGAAAAACATCACACATTTTATGATTATTTGAAAATTACTGCTGAGATCTATCAAACGAAACCGAGTTATTTAAAATCGGACGCTTCAAAAGTTATTCAAACTTTAACACTTCAGCACCGTATATTAAACCGTGTATTAAAACGTGTGAAATCAAAACATATCAATCAAATGTTGATTGTATTCAATGTATGAGATGTGTGTGATGTATGTGTGTATGTATGAATGTATGTATGTATGTATGTATGTATGTATGTATGTATGTATGTATGTATGTATGTATGTATGTATGTATGTATGTATGTATGTATGTATGTATGTATGTATGTATGTATGTATGTATGTATGTATGTATGTATGTATGTATGTATGTATGTATGTATGTATGTATGTATGTATGTATGTATGTATGTATGTATGTATGTATGTATGTATGTATGTATGTATGTATGTATGTATGTATGTATGTATGTATGTATGTATGTATGTATGTATGTATGTATGTATGTATGTATGTATGTATGTATGTATGTATGTATGTATGTATGTATGTATGTATGTATGTATGTATGTATGTATGTATGTATGTATGTATGTATGTATGTATGTATGTATGTATGTATGTATGTATGTATGTATGTATGTATGTATGTATGTATGTATGTATGTATGTATGTATGTATGTATGTATGTATGTATGTATGTATGTATGTATGTATGTATGTGTGTATGTATGTATGTATGTATGTGATGACAATTTGCAATTTTAAAATTTGCAATGAAATTCAAGAAAAGTGAGAAACATGTCAATTGTCTGAAGTTTTTGAAGCCTCTTAGTGGAATACGAACTCTGAAATTAAAGAAAAGAAAAAACTTTTACCGACTAAATTCCACTATTTAATATTTATTCGCGACAGATACGTATACGCTTTGAAATAAGACACTGATGAAGCCTGCACGTCGTAGGTGAACTACGTATCTGTTGCAAATAAATATTAAATAGTGGGATTCAATCGAAAAGTTTTTTCTTTTCTTTGATTTCAGATTTCAATTGTCATTTTCTTCACTTGCTGTTACTCACAATTGTACAAGAAAAGCAAAAAGCGAAGAAAAGCAGTTTATTTAAGCATGTAGGTATAGTGGTGTATAGAATCAAAAATACTAGTGAGTTGATTTTTCCAAAAAAATTTGTACAAATTCCAAACAAATTCTGCGCATCAATAGATGCTCTTTTCAATCAATAGATACTAGAGCTTAGAAATGTTATATGAAAAATAGGAAGTAAACGTTGCACGCTAGATATTTTGTAAGATTTGTTTTCGTTAGTGACATTTTAAAGGACAGATGTCTTATGTCATGTATCATGTTTTGATAAATAAATCAAAAAAAGACAAGCACTGGGAATCCCATCGATCGTATTTCCCATTCTCAAGCATGTTTATGGCGCAGCATTGGCACTATTTTTCGACCTCATCTTGTTTTCCTAACCCTCTAACATTGTAAAAACGATGCGATCAAGCTAATGACTATATTTTCATGAAAGTACATTCAAAAGAAGCTTAAGTTTTGATTTTCATGCAAAAATAATTATCTGAAGGAGCGCTAGCTAAGAAATAGTTCCATTTCTCGTTTTCATATCTAATGCTCTATTCAGTTATTTTTTTCTAATTCAGATATATTGCAAAATTGAAACCAAGCAAACCAATAGTAAAATTTTGAGATCAATCATTTTGTTGTAGATATCCTTTTTCTTCAAAAGCGAAATATAATAATAATTCTTCTGAACTCTTGTTTTTCAAAGATGCTAACTTTTGAATGCATGGTATTAATATCAAAATATCAAAAAATCTGCTATGAACAAATACTTCATATTGTCAATTCAAAACAAGTTTCGTATGTGGCTCTGAAGCCCGAAAGTTAAGGCCGTCTGTAGACCCGTTAGAGGGTTAATTTCTAATTTTCTATACATATTCATTCAAGTGTGTAAAAATTATCTTTTGTGTTTACATTATTTTTCTATAAATATTATAAAACTAAATAAGGTGTTCATCAAGTAACACAAATGACGCTTACAAGTATTTACGCACCCAAGGAAAGAAAATATAATTATTCTACGCAATACGTTGTGAATTTTACTGGCAAATGAGGATTTTGAGGAATACGGAACGGATATTTAAAAATATAGTCTAATATAACACCTATACATCTACAATTAAGTTCCTGAGAAATTAAATAATGATTATTGTGGCAGTAGAAAGGCTAGGTCACGCCGCTAGGTGGATCAATTCGGGTTTTTATAGATATAGATTGCAAGATAACAAATATCTTTACGCCAAATTGAAACAAACGAGCTCAGTCAAAAGTTTTTATAAGATTTTGTTTCAGAAAATTACGAGATGTTGCTCGAAAACAACTAACTAACTTACTGACCACCCAGTTAGCTTCGAGGTACGGTGCTGGTCTAACAAACCATTCATTTTACAATTTCAATTTAAATTAATCTTTTCATGTGAAATTTCTATGTGCGAAATTGAAGCTTTTCAACTTGAAATTTACTTCAAATAATATAATACTCATTGAAATTCATGAAAGTGGACAGCTCGATTTGTTATTGAAATACGAGGCAATATTTGTTCCTCAGAATAAAAATTCTTGAAGTTAGAATACTAACGTTTGTTTGTTTGACTACTATCGTACCTCGAGCTCGAGCGAGATAAATTAAACGTCACGTGAGAAATTAATGTATTGCAATTTTTTTAGTAAAAGTGTCGGATTTTGATGCTGAAATGGTCTGTCCTCCGAAAATGGATTGAACATAGGGTTTCACTAGTGATCGATATCAGAACAAAAACCTGCATGCAAAATTTGCCAGTTTTAAGCGGCGGTCTTTTTCTAAATATCAACTTCCACAACCAACTGAATGCTTGTTCCCGGAACATAGAAGATTGGTTCAATATAGCCAATTGACCGCAAAGAAAGTTTTCTTCCAGCAATAATCTTTTAAGGAAAGCAAAGCAAAGCCTAGATGTTACATTCCGTTATCAAAACTTGACTTCTGTTTTAGTTCAACAGACCTAGCAGCCTTCCTTTTGACTCTAACAGTCTCTCCCAGCTGAAATTCATACATACATACGACGACTGGCTTGTTGGACCAACATCGTACCTCGAAGCCAACAGGAAGGTGGTATCCCAATCTTGTACAGTTATAGTCTTGCACCGACTTATGCGTTTTGCTATTGACATGCAAAAAAATTGACTAATTTCGGGAGGAAAAAAAAATTAAGACAGCTAATTGAGTTTGACAAATTTCCCATGGAAGGTTATTATATTAGCTTACTAGCAAAAAAAAATTCTACGCTCTTCCGAGCGGCCTTCCGGCAGTTAACCGGAAAATTCGTCATGGCAGACGAAAACATGCGTGTAGGCATGTGTTTGAGTTCTTTCTTCGTTTTATTTATCCATTCCTGCTCAGTTTTCGCGACAAAATTGTTAGACCTTACGCTTCGAGTTTGCCCAGAAATTCTCGATGGGACGCAGCTTCGATATTCAGCCGCTCAATCTTCTCCACCGATCGCTTTGAGTAGTGGACCGACCTCAGATCCGGCCAGACGCAACTTCCGGCAGGCACTTCGTACTATAAATTTCCCCGTTCACGGCCAGTCCGGAGCGAAAGAAGAGCGGCTTCAACATCCCTTACCCACTGATTGCCAGGCACCGTAGCGCCTTCTTGGGGAACTTTTGTGAAAAGAACTTCACCTCGGGGCTCACTTTCTTCGTGGCGGAAGTAAAATACGAAGTGCCCTGCCAGACGTTGTCATCCAGGGTGAGATAGGTCTCGTCATCTATCCCCACCGCCATGTTGCGATTCGCCGGGAAAATCGTATTGACCATCATATTCAGTCGCTGCCGCTGCGTCATTGTCTGCAGCTCCGAGACAAGTGGACGGGACTGCCGCTTCCTGACATGTACATCCATGTTCGCCTGTTTGGCCAGTTGCACCGACCAAGCGCACGCAGCGATGTAGCCACTTTTCCCTCGGTCTTCCTCTTCAGCATTCTTTGGAGCTTCTTGTTGCTAAGGGTCGTCGGCCGGCCAGGCTTTCTTTCGATGCTGTGATTGTTGTCCAATAGCGCCAAGATGTTGCAGATGCCGGAACGGGCGTATCCGGCTTCCACAAAGTGCCGCACGATATCAGTTTTCGACGCGGCGAGGTACCGTTCTTCGAACGCGCACACTTCTGAATGGAGTAGCTTCACTGTTTTCGCCATCACGGTTAGAGTTCGACTGATAGAGCTGCAAAATTTTTTTGCAAGCAAGCTTTTATAATTACCTTCAATGGAAAATTTATCAAACTCAATTAGCTGTCTTAGTTTTTTTATCATCATCCGAAAAAAGTCCATTTATTAATGCATACGTGACGTTGATATGCAAAACGCATATTCCTAATCGGTACAAGACTATGACTGTACAAGATGGGGATGCCACCTCCCAGTTGGATTCGAGGTACGACGTTGGTCTAACAAGCCAGTCGTCGTATGTTTGTATGAATCCCAGCTGAGACAGGCTGTCTAATTTTTTTTAATGCATACGTTACGGCAGCCTAATACTGGGTTTTTATGTCATTTTCCATACAAAATAAATAGTTTTTTATTCACAACTAAATATCCGATCAATATTAAAGAATCCATAAAATATTGATAATTATCAATCAGGCTGTGAGCTCTTCCAATTGCCAAAATCGATCAAATCCAGCCGTTGTTGAGAAACGTTGCCTGCTTTAAAGCGGCCATCCGGTTTTTCCGGTATATTTTCTTCACAACTAGCACAACTAGCAGAGCTAATTTTTTCTTCACACACTTGAGACTAGAGACTGTTTGTTCTATATCCCAAAGTGAATATCGGACAGGCATTTAAACGGACTGAAACGATTTGCATCGTTATCCTAAAAGCATGTATTCTGAAGTACTCCGGCAGAAAAAGAAAGATGGAACAAAATTGTCGCTTATGGGGCTGCTGAGCAAAACATTCTATAAGCAAAACTTCTGGAACTTTTGCGCTTTGCAATCGTACGGATCAGTTTAACTGTTGGGGTGAACAATTTGAAGTCCAGTAAATCACAAAGATAGACTGCATTTTAACCGAGATGCAAAAAGCTGACCCAGTACTGTGTGAACAATATCACAAAGCTCCATATCAGAAAATCCCAACTGCACGAGTTTTTTCAATTCAAACGTAAAAATCCATTCTATTACATTCCTGCGAGACGTGGTGCATCATATCGGCGAAGATAATGTGGAAACTGCAGATTTATTTAATCGCTTCCAGCGTTACATCATTCGGGTTTGTTAGCTTCACACTTGGATCTCCAATTTGGAACACCTTCGCCGATGGTATCAACGGCAAACAGAAACAGGGAATCGGGATCATAGATGAAGGTATATCCTGATGCCAGTGAGGTAGAACCAGAGGCCTGATGTGCGAAGATCGTTCGAAAAAACTACAAGGTATACAGCCCTAAGGGTTGTACGAATGGGTGACGTAGGACTATATGTTTATAAGAATCCATGAGTGCCATTGTTTAAAAGAGAAGAGCAAAATATTCAGATTCAATTCTTCAGTGAATGCAATGGTGGCTTTGAAAATACGTGGACGAGGGTTCATAAGTACAACGGCCCTTTAAAAGGGCCATTGGTTACAAATAACATTAAAGCCAAAGCACGTTCATCGCAAATATGACGTACCATTCGAATGTCGAATAATCGTTGCCAGATTTAGAACACGGGTTAGGAACCTTACGGCAATCCAGTGCTATGCGCCAACAGATGCTGCCGACCTGCAGGAGAAAGAGAGCTTTTACAGCCAGCTGAACAGCGTGGTTGAGAAAATCCCGAAGGGGGACATCCAAATTCACATGGGCGACTTCAACGCGAAGATTGGCTCAAACAACGCGGACCTTGAACGCGTCATGGGACGCCATGGCCTAGGAGAGATGAGCGAAAACGGGGAGCTGTTTACAGAATTCTGTGGTAATAACGACATGGTCATTGGTGGATCGCTCTTCCCCCATAGACCAGTACATAAAGTCACGTGGGTTTCCCGCGACGGCCGAACAGAAAACCAAATCGACCACATCTGCATCAGCCGGAAATGGAGAAGGAGCCTTCTTGATGTACGCAACAAACGCAGCGCTGACATTGCATCCGACCATCATCTTGTTATCGCTGAGATACGTCTGCGCGTCGCACGTGTCCAACGACGGGAGGAGAAAGTTGGGTGCCGCTACGACGTCCGCCGATTGGAGAATCCTGAGGTGAAAAGGGCCTTTGTTGAACAACTTGAATCTCGAGCCTCGGAGTTGCCATCTGGTGGAACCGTCGAAGAGCAATGGACCGGCATCAAGAACGCCTTCATCACGACCAGTGATGAAACCCTCGGCAAAGCGCGCAGTGGGCGGAGGGAGTGGATTTCGGATGAAACTTGGAGGAAGATCGACGAGCGGAGAGAGGCGAAAGCCGGCATTGAGCGAGCGCGGACCAGATCGGCTAAGACAGCTGCCCGTCAACGATACGCCGAACTGGAGAGGGCTGTTAAACGTGCTTGTAGGCGGGACAAGAGAGCCTGGACTAACTCCCTAGCCGAACAAGGAGAAACCGCCGCCGCCAATGGTGATATCCGTTTGTTGTACGATATTTCTCGCCGCCTTAGTGGTGCCAGGATGAATACAAAGATGCCGCTAAAGAACAGAGCTGGTCAGCTATTGACTGACCGTACAGAACAGCTTAAGCGATGGACTGAACATTTCGAACAACTCTTCCGAGTTTCAAATGTCAGAGACCAACAAAACCAGCAGCGTACGACGCCTACAGTTCGTCGAATAAATCGCGTGAACTCGGAGGCGCCATCGCTGGATGAAATTGTAGCAGCCATCAAGAGTATGAAATCCAATAGAGCGCCAGGGATAGATCGTATTTCAGCCGAAATGCTCAAAGCTGACCCATCTTTGTTAGCCCAGATGATGCATCAGCTTTTCAGCAATATTTGGGAAACCGCAACTTTTACGGTGGACTGGATGCAGGGCATATTGGTCAAAGTCCCTAAGAAAGGAGACCTAACGGAATGCGGTAACTGGCGTGGCATCACGTTGCTCTGTATTACTCTCAAAGTACTCTGTAAGGTAATCCTCAACCGGATCCAGGAGAAGATCGACGCTACTCTCCGGCGGCATCAAGCTGGATTCCGTGCTGGCCGATCATGTGTAGACCATATCACAACGCTCCGCATTATATTGGAGCAGATCAACGAATTCCAGGATTCTCTTCTGCTGGTGTTCGTTGACTTCGAAAAGGCGTTCGACCGACTCAATCACGAAAACATCTGGGGCGCACTTAGGCGTAGAGAAGTTCCAGATAAGCTAGTCCATCTCATCGAGGCTCAGTACGAGGCGTTCTCCTGCAAGGTTTTGCACGACGGCGTCTCGTCCGACCCCATAAGGGTTACTGCTGGCGTGAGACAGGGCTGCATTTTATCACCGCTTCTGTTTCTCATCGTTATGGATGAGATATTAGTTGGAGCAATTGACAGTAGACCAAATCGAGGATTGCCTTGGAATCCTCTAACGATGGAGCAGCTAAATGACCTCGACCTAGCCGACGACATTGTCTTGCTCGTACAACGCCGAAACGATATGCAGAGCAAGTTAGACGACCTCTCCGAGAGCTCCCAGGCAGCAGGTCTCACAGTCAATGTAGCGAAAACTAAGTCTATGGTAGTGAACACTGACAATTCCACCAACTTTACAGTAGCGGGACAACAAGTTGAGCAGGTAGCCGTCTTTCAATATCTTGGTAGCCAAACAACACCCGATGCTGGTACCAAGACTGATATAGCCACACGGATCAGGAAGGCCAGGGGTGCCTTTGCAGGTCTGCGAAACATTTGGCGCTCAAACCAGATCACTCGAAAACGAAAACCCGAATCTTTAATTCAAACGTTAAATCCGTACTGCTGTATGCCTGCGAAACGTGGTGCGTCTCAGCGGAGACAACGCAAAAACTGCAGGTATTCATTAACCGGTGCCTGCGATATATTATTCGTGCCTGGTGGCCTGATAATTGGATATCCAATGAGGAACTCCATCGTCGGTGTCATCAACGGCCGATAGCCACAGAAATTCGTGAGCGTAGGTGGAAGTGGATCGGACACACCTTGAGGAAAGGAGCGAACGAGGTTTGCAGAGCAGCACTCGACTGGAATCCACAAGGACAGCGTAGAAGAGGCAGACCCAGAGGCTCATGGAGACGGAGCTTAGCCAACGACATCCGGGCTGTAGACAAGAACCTGTCCTGGCGACAGGTAAAAGCCATGGCGGGTAACCGTCAGCAGTGGAGATCTCTGATTTCATCCCTTTGTTCTGCCGGACCGGCGGACATGGACACATAAGTAAGTAAGTAAAATTCGAATGTCCTTCTCTTTTGACATGAATGGCAAGTGGCATGAAAGTTAACGGCTTCGATTCACTGTCTTTTGCTCCGAGAAGGTTTTACTAGTTTACTACACAGCTTATCGCTTGTTACATAGAAAAAAATATGGCACATACGCAAAAATTTGTTTTATTTGTATGAGAGTCCTTATCCTCCTACTACAGGGCGAGGGGTCTCAAACCATCATAAAATAAATTCATACCTCCATGAACCCTTACATGCCAAATTTGTTTCCATTTCCTTGATTAGCTCTCGAGTTATGAGGAAATTTGTATTTCATTTGTATAGGAGCCCCCCCTCTCAGAAGAGGAAGGGGTCTCAGTACACCATAGAAAAAAATCCTACCCTTTAAAACCCCCACATGCCAAATTTGGTTCCATTTGCTTGATTAGTTCTAGAGTTATGAAGAAATTTGTATTTCATTTGTATGGAAGCCCCCCCCCCCCTCTTAGAAGGGGAAGAGGTCTCAATACACCATAGAAAAAATTCTTGCCTGAAAAAATCCACACATTCCAAATTTGGTTCCTTTTGATTGATTAGTTCTCGAATTATGAAGTAATTTGTATATTTGTATGAGAGCCCCACTCCTAAAAAGGGGAGGGGTCTTAATTCGGCATAGAAAAAAATCTTGCCTTCTGAAACCCCCACTTGCCAAATTTGGTTCCATTTGCTTGCTTAGTTGTAGATCTATGAAGAAATTTGCATTTCATTTGTATGGGAGCCCCCCCCCCCCTCTTAGAAGGGGTCTCAGTACACCATAGAAAAAAATCCTACCTTCTAGAACCCCTGCATGCCTAATTTGGTTCCATTTGCTTGATTAGTTCTCGAGTTTTGAGAAAATTTGTGTTTCATTTGTATCGGAGCCCCCCCTCTTATGCCGTCCATAAAATTGCTTTCTCGCCCCCTCCATAAAATTGCTGATCATTTTATCTTTCCAACGACATATAAATTGTTCAGTTTCGTTCAGTAGTTTAGTAGTTATTAGCATTTGAAATCTTTCATTACAACGTTACACTTCTACTTTCGTTTTCACAAAGTGCTACCCAGTCCCAGATAGTAAACAAAGACGTAGTCCCACGTCAAAAACCTGATTTAATCCACCTCGTGGTGAAAGGAACCTTTGTTATACGGTCTTACTTGCTATTTGAGATAGAAATCGACACGTTTGGTTTACATGAAATTTTTGGAAATTGAATAAGTTTACAAAATTTGAACCAAATAGAAGCACTTATAAATTTTGATAGTTCCTTTTCTCATGAAATTGCTGAGTAAGTTGTTACTAATGAGGGTAAGTGCAAGTAAAAGTAAGTTGTAAGATGAAATATTATTCTTTAACATATACATTGCGTAGTAAAGTTCTAGTTTTTAAGTTTTAGAACTATGCATAATTTCCTGTAATGCCATTCTATTTGATTCACAACAATAAAGTTTTCTTGAATAAATTTCATCAATTTTTAACCTTCGGTTACTCACGCTGTTGTATTTTGTACAACATGTGTAGGTTTTTGAATGCCATATTGTTATAAAGTTACAAATCGTATATTACGTATATACTAACGTATATTCTTCAGTAAACTTGTTATGAGCAAAATGTCAGAATTATTCAATGCATTAATACTTTAAATTGTTAGAAAACAAGATTAGCATAAACCGACATCACAGAAACGAAGCAAGTAGCATGTGAGGTGTACCGCAATTGACCCCAACTGGAATTTTTTCTCGTTTCTTCATATGGAAAAATGGTGTCTGTATGCAGCAAAACTACCAGCAAATGTAAAATGTTTAAGATGTATCCGTCTGTTGGTAACCGAGTAATTCGGGGTCAAAATCAGGTTATTTTTTACAATTAAAGTACTACAGTTCCTAAACAAGCAAACATAGAGGTATACTAAATTCAGCAAAGTTGTGTATTTTTATTATTTGTACAACTTTATAATACATGAAAAAGTCATACAACAATTACAAGAAGAGTTAGAATAGAAAAACTGATTTCACAAATTCATATACAATAAATAAGATTTTTCTACCTTCACTGAAGAGATAGAAGGTTACTGTTTTCAGCAAAATTTCTTGTAATAATATGCTCTAAAAGTTTGCAGAACACATCAATGTGTTGTATTGAAACTGAAGGAAAATAATTTTTTTATTTCACTTTTAGGGGGATTAATCAAAATTCAAATTCTACCGGACGATAGAGCTTTCAATTTTAAGAAACTCTTCCAAAGGTTCGGTAAACTTACAACCAAGTTTTCCTGGTCAAAACTCTAGTGCGCACGTTTTCTTTGGTTTTGGGCTATTGTGCGCGCAAGTAACCGTGTTATAAAAGTTGGCGCGAGTGTTCGAGGGTTAATATCTTTTGACCGGTAAAACCAATTCTTATGTAATTTTGCATATATATTCGTAGTGTGAAAACCTTTCGTTTGATATTAAAATAATTGAAATTAGGTAAATTATCTTGGTTAAAATCATTATAAATTATTGTTAATTTTGGTGTGGTGTATTCAATTGCTCATAACTTTCAAATTAAACGTCCAATCAGAAAACCATTCAATGGTGATCTATCCGGCTATATTACCTGCCAAATTAAACTAATAGCGCGTAAATCGATTTGGCCATCTCTGAGAAACAGGCGTTCATTTGTACCTAGTAAAAACAGGTTTTTCAAGGCTAACTTTTAAACTGTTTGTCCGTTTTCAATAAAACTTAGCAAAATGTTTAGTAATAGTAAGAGCCTTCGTTTGGTACTAATATCGTTAAAATTGGTTGCGTGGTTCCGGAGAAAACCGTGTCACGTAGTTTTCACATTTTTGCTTATAACTTTCAAACGAAAGGTCAGACCACGAAACCATTTAATAGTGATATACTAGGGAATAATACCTTTCAAACAAAAGTAATAGCGGTCGAATCGGTTCAGCCATCTCCGAGTAACAGGCGATAGAAAATTCGGAGCGAACACACATACACACATACACACATACACACATACATACACACACACACACACACAGACATTGCTCAGTTCGTCGAACCCTATCGATTGGTACATGTGATTCGGCCCTCCGGGCCTTGGATCAATTTCGTGTTTTTCGACCAATTTCTAAACCTTTGTTATATAGTATAACAAAGGTAAAAAGCAACTTGCGCCTTCTGAGACGCCGGGAAATTGGCGACGAGTGGCCCAAGATCGAGTTGAATGGAAACGACTGCTTGAAACATCACTAGCTACATCGACCCTATGCTGATGATGACGACTTAGTTGATTTTTGTAGATATGTCCAAATGAAGAAAATCCTAATTTTATTTTCGCGATACTAACCGAGACGTTTATTGTTGCAATTTAACATCCTGCCATCGGATTCGTCACTTTTCAGTCACTTTTTGTATCTGTTTGGTCACTATTTCTGTTCATTTAGTCACTAAAATCACTTTTTTGGATTGCCTCTTTGGATATCAGCCCTGTACGGTAGACATCGCAGTGAGAGTACAGGACTATTGCGGTGCTTCTTAGTGCATTCCTTATTTACATATCTGACGTAGCAATATATTCAACTCAATAATATATACATATTCCTAATAATTAATCGATAGTTACTAGTATAGTATTCATTTTTTTGATTTTTCTCTAAATTTTACATTAATAGACGAAATGTCGAGATTAGTAAGTGAAAGGATGGAGAAAAATAACATGTGGCGAAATTTGGATCTCCGGTTTAAAAAGCATACCATATTTCGCCAGTTTAATTTTGGTAAATTTTTTGATAATAATTAAAATTTAAAGCGAAATCAATATAAAAATAGTGAAAATATTGAACAATAATGCATATTATTAAAGAACTATTACACAATTTAAAAAATTAAACACATTTTCCCTCAAATATATTTTTGCCTCTCGTTTTGATTTTGTAAAAAAATACACCCCCAGTATGAGGCGGTGTTTTCAAATTGCGAGTACTACTTGATAAATTAACAAAATGGCAAAGGTATTAATAATTTTTAATAGAAAAATTCCTAAATTTTACCAATTGGACAGATAATTTCTTTTAAGTGCGTCAAAAATATGTAAAAAGGCTTTGAATTCATCAAACTGGCGAAATATGGCTCCTGGCGAAATATGGCTCCTCTACCCTATATCCACAATCTAAGAAAGTATTCAACTATGACCTATAACCACCTATAACCCAAAGACAATAGATAAGTGCAATGACAGAAGTAATTAAAGATAATCACTTAAAAATCATATCTTTAAAGTACACAAAAACAATAACATCAATGAATGGGAGGGTCCATCAGGGTACTTGTTTGAAGCAGTGTGCTTAGGGAGAGTGAAGTGGTCAACTTCCTAACGTTAACCTTGGCCCGGCTAACAACACATCGAAGATAATGAGCGGGCCCTTCTCCCCACCTATTGGGGCCATTCTGCATTGGGAGGGCTTACTCAACGATTGACTCATGTGATCTAGTTTCTGGAAGGAGATTCCCTTGGTACATGCAAGTGATGTTGCTTGCCGACCGATTTCCTTTTGGCCCTTCTTACAGGAGCTGGTAAACGTGAACAATCGTTATGTTTGTACGATTCCCCTTGTCAAGATATGCCCATTGCTATGAACAGTTGTTCTGCTAAGATAGGCGGTAGTTCCCATACATACATACATACATACATACATACATACATACGTACATACATACAGAATTAGCATTTCACCATCGGTTCCGGACTTTCCGGTACCCGGTTTTGGGGACATTTTTGGATTGCAGGGCAATTCATCTACCAGATTATATGCGACTGACGCCCCATTGTACTTCCATTATTGTTATTTTATCAAAGCGATGTGATTTAAGATGCCGCATGGTGAATTATTCCAGCATTGGAAAAAAGATATGAGTCAAAACGACAACTTGTTAAGCGTAGCTACGTATTACCCTTCCCCCTTCTTCTTCTTCTGTTGGGTACTCTCACCACTGCGTCCATTATTTTGAACTATTGTGGTATGCCCCATTGTCTCTTTTGCTGTACGCTTCAGGCTTACCTATCACTTATTGAAGAAGTGGTAGGCTGGAAGCTGGAGCGAGACAGGTGCCAATCAGGGATGACTTGGTTTATAAACCTTATAGTCCTGATCGGCGACGCAAACCAGATCTCCCTAGGCTCTAGTAGGGCGTTTTTGAGATACTGCAGTCTGCGTCCTATTAGTGCTCCACAATTGCAGAGTAAGTGTTCCGAGGTTTCGCTCTCGGTATTGCACAGGCGACAAATATCATCTTGCACGAAACCGAGATTCCGAAGATGATATTTACTCGGGCGATGTCCTGTCACCAGACCGGTAAACGTGCTGAGGTCTCTCTTATTGAGACTCAGCAGCTTCTGAGTAACCTTAATACTAGGCATTATAAATTTCTTTGATTGTTTGAGCGACTGTACAGCCGAGATACCGCAGAATGGATCCGGACCTGTGAATGGAGAGTTAGAACCACATTTGGCTAGTTCGTCTGCGACTTCATTTCCATCTATTCCGCAATGACCAGGGACCCAGTACAGGTTTACCGAGTTTACCTGGCTCAGTTGCAGTAAGAGACAAATGCAATCCCAGACAAGTTTTGAGAAACACTTAGAAGCTTTAAGCGCTTTTAGTGCCGCTTGACTGTCAGAGAAAATGCAGATATTGGCATGTCTGTATTTCCTTTTGAGACAGACGTTTGCACATTCTATTATAGCTGCTATCTCAGCCTGGAAAACTGTTGGCCAATCTCCCATTGCTATAGATATTCTAGTTCTGGGGCCGTACACTCCAGCACCCGTTTTGACTCCCACCTTTGATCCGTCGGTATAGAACTTGATTGAACCACTGCGGACGCTAGGTCCCCCCTCGTCCCAGACCGAACGTGATGGTTCGTTCACCGTGTATGGGATGTCGTAGTTGGTTCTAGCTTCCATCCAATCACTGTTCATTTCCGCAACTGGGCCAACAGGTAGAAGTTTCAGGATACTCAAGTGTCCGATTTTATCCCCGTCGAGTATTGTTTTCCATCGTTTAAGTGTTAGGGCACTTTTCTTAGCCTCTAACTGAACGTGTTGATTCAGAGGTAGCAGGTGGAGAATAGCTTCTAGAGCCTTCGAAGGTGTGCTTTTCATTGCTCCGGTTATGGCCATGCATGCTAATCGTTGAAGTTTGTTTAACTTTTTAATAGCCGTGGCTTCTGAAGTTTTTGGCCACCATACCAACGAAGCATAAGCTATCCTAGGTCTCACAATGGCGGTGTAGACCCACAACACCATTTTTGGTTTGAGGCCCCATGTTTTTCCCACCATTTTTGAACATACCCATAGGGCAGTGTTTGCCTTGCTGATTATTGAATCTAAGTGTGCGTTCCAAGATAATTTAGCGTCTAGGATTACTCCCAGATATTTAACTGAGACGCTACATTTAATTTCTTCTTTCCCAAGGTGCAGAGACTGTAACTCCAGTGTTCCGATGTTTATGGAGGTTTTGTAGACAAACTCTAAATTTTTCTGTTGAGTCAGCTCAAAACTGTAAGAAGCACGTTTTATTATGAGGTTGAAAAATACATTGAATATCTTACATTTAGTCTCCAAATTTAATTCCTAACACCAACCCAAATATGACTAAGCTATAAATTTAAATCTGTAAATAATATATGTAAACTGAATTAATCAGAATCAATAATTTGCAAAATATATTTAAGTTACACTTTAACGCGATTGTTTCACAGTGAATCTATATTGGATCTATTGAAACGGACCCTCTTCTCCTCTCTCTCTTATCACTATCAATAACTGCTATTCATATAATCTGTCATTTCGCGCCATATCAACCTTAATCAGTAAAGCGGCTACCCGAGCAAACGAACACTGCTAACATTCTCCCCTTCATGATACAAGATTTTTTTCTTCGGTATCATCAACATTGATATCTAGTACCGCCAGTTTCACTACAGGACGTTGCAGGATTCCGGTGGAAGTCAATACATCCGCTCGACGAACAATTTTATCCTTGCCCGCATACGTTTTTACAACTCGACCTCTTATCCACTTATTTCTCGTACTTTCATCCGCAATTACAACTAATTCTCCTTCTGCTATCGGACGAACATTTGCGAACCACTTCGTTCGTCTTGTTATGGTGGGCAAATATTCCCTAATTCATCGACTCCAAAACTTGTCCAGGATAAGTTGCATTAGATGCCAGCTACTTCTAAGAGCAGTACGAGCATCGACGAGATTTTTAACCGCTTGTTTCACGCCTTTTGAACTCAGCATCAAAAAATGATTGGGGGTCAAAGATGGCCTATTTTCCGTTTCAAGAGGCACAAAGGTCAAAGGACGTGAATTCACCATATGTTCTGCTTCCGCCAACAATGTCCAGAAAGACTCCTCATCCAACTTCTTTTCATCAGGGAGTGTCCCCAGCATTACCTTTACCGAACGTACCATCCTTTCCCAGCATCCTCCCATGTGAGGGGCTGCTGGTGGATTGAATCGCCATTGAGTGTCAGCATCGGTGAAGGTACATACCAGCTCTTCGTTCATGTTTCTAATCTCCGCAGCCAGTTCCCGGCTTGCCCCAAGAAAATTAGTTCCGTTGTCTGTGTAGACTTCTTGTGGAGCTCCTCGTCTTGCGATGAACCGCCGGATTGCCTTTTTGCAGGAATCTGTAGTCAAGCTCGTAACAATCTCAAGGTGAATAGCCCGCACAGTGAGGCACGTAAACAGAGCTACCCAGCGTTTAACACTTGTTCTACCAATTTTAATCAAATATGGTCCAAAATAATCAATTCCTACGAATGTAAATGCACGGTGCCACGGCGTAACTCTGGTTTTAGGCAGACAGCCCATTTTCGGATTCACGGGAGTAGCTCTATATACCCTACACCACATGCATTTTTTTTTTCGTCTGCCGCACCAAAGCCCTTAAACGAACGATATAATATTTTTGACGTATTTCGTAAACTATAGTCTCATCATTTGCATGCTTATACTCCCGGTGGTACCAGTCCAAAAGAAGTTCAGTGATGCGGTGATCTTTGGGAAGGATAATGGGATATTTCGAGTCAAAGGATAGGAAATTAGCATTCTCACAGCGACCGTCTACCCGTAACACTCCAAATTCATCCATTATTGGTGAAAGCTTGTATAGTTTGCTTGATGTCTCCAACGCATTCATCTGTTCCTTTGATACGGCTTGATTTCGTTTCAGTGTAGCAACTTCATCCGGAAAAGCGTCGGACTGTGCGAATCTCCACAAGCTTCTTTCGGCTCTTCTGAACTCCTCCCTGCTTAACTGCTGCATCATTTTTCCATCATCGTTGTCGATTTTCAAAAAACAATTCAAAAACCTATGCACGTATGCTATACATCTCAGTAATCGCTCCCATTTTGAAAAACGATCAATTTCCACACTGGGCTTAATTACATAATGGCTGCATATGAAGGCTGGCCGCAACTCCTCGATAGTTTCAACTTCCAATTTTCTACAGTCTCTCGGCCATTCTCGCTCTTCATCCCATAAAAACTTTGGCCCTTGGTACCACCGACTACTTGGGTTTAAAGATGGACATTTCACCCACTTAGTTGCCTCATCGGCGATGTTCAGCTTCGTTGGTACCCATCTCCATTCATTCTCCTTCGATAAACTTAAGATTTCGTTAACCCTGAAAGCAACGTATGGACGATACCGGCGTAAATCTGATCTGATCCAAGCATTTACCGTAGTCGAGTCACCCCAGAAGCAAGTTCGACGTATTTGCAGTGAATGGCCTTCTTGGATAGTTTTTCTAAGGCGGGCACCGAGAACCGCAGCCAGTAATTCCAGGCGTGGTATTGACAATGGTTGAAGTGGAGCAACCTTTGTTTTTGAAGCCACTAACACACATCGGGCCTTTCCTTGCTCTACAATACGGAAATACGCGACTGCGGCAGAAGCTTGCTCACTTGCATCTACGAATATATGTAGTTCTAGACTATCCAAGTCGCCAGGCCTGTAGCTAGGAAAATAGCACCTAGGAACTTTCAAATCATTCAGCCTCCGCAGTATTCCAAGCCATTCCAACCACCGACCGAATATTTCCTTCGAAATTTTTTCATCCCAGGCTATGCCCGTACGCCATACTTCCTGGAGAAGGATTTTCCCGTGAATCAGAAAAGCTGCGACAAGCCCGAGAGGGTCGAAAACACTCATTACGACCTTCAGCATTTCCCTCTTTGTTGGTATCGTTTGTCCCTGTATCAATTGATTTACATCAGCATTGAACGTCACTGAGAACGAGAAGACGTCCGTTTCCGGTAGCCAAATCATGCCTAGCAAACGCTCATAACAATTTTCCTTTTCCAATACAAACCGCTTCGCTGTGATGAGATTATCTTCGCCGATTCGCTCCATAACAGCCGGACTGTTTGATACCCAGTTACGCATTATGAAGCCGGCCTTCGAATGTACCTTCGCCACGTTAATTGCCATATCAACCGCCTCGTCTACCGTGTCCAGACTATCCAGGTAGACATCCACATAGTGCTTGTTTCGTATAGCATCCGCTGCCTTTGGATAGCGCAGTTCATTTTCCGTCGCGTTCATATTTTTTATAAATTGTGATTGAGCAGGAGAACATGCTGCTCCGAAAATAGCTACATCAGCGACCATCGTTACGATCGACTTATGTGGGGCATCTCTCCAAAGGAACAACTGTGCACTTTTATCCTCCTTCCGTATTAAAATCTGGTGAAACATCTCCTGTATGTCTCCGCATATTGCTACAGCCCGTTCTCGGTATTTAAATAATACGTGCAACAATGGAGTTAGTAAGTCAGGCCCTTTCGTCAGCATTGAATTTAAGGACACACCATTTGCCTTTGCCGCTGCATCCCAAATTACTCTCACTTTCCCTGGTTTTTTGGGGTTCAGGACTATTTCTAAAGGTAGATACCACGTTCGTTCCGGGTTAAATCCAGCCAGCTCGCTCACAGTCGCTTGATGCGCGTATCCTTTACGTTGGAACTCAGCTATTTGTGTGCGAACGTTATCATACAGGTGTGTATGATACGTGTTATCATACGTTATCATACCGTTTCTCTAAGCATATTAGACGTTTTTCCGCCATACATCGGCTATTCGGAAACTTTACAATATCATATTTCCAGAGGAGACCCGTTATGAATTTTCCACCTTCGGTATGTATAGTTGTGGATTCTAAAATTTCACGGGCGCGTCGGTCCTCGTTACCTTCTACATTCGGTGCAGCTACTATTCCAAGGCTCTCTACTGAGAAGAATTGTCGCACGTACTCATGCAACGTTTCGTCTGGTGTTGTAGCTATTTCGCAAATATGCATTTGTCTGTGTTGAAATGCGGAACCCCTTCGTATATTTCCACAGATTGCCCATCCGATACGCGTCTTCGTCGCAATTGGATCATGTAAACCCCCTCCTCTTATTTTCAGCGTAGCCAGCAGGTGTGTGTTATTTAACCCGATCAAAATTCCAGGTTTAGCTGATTTGAGACTTTTTACTGGAAGCTTTCTCAGGTGCGCAAATTGCATTTGCAGTTCATCGAAGTCCATCGTTTGTTTGGGAAGACCAAGTTCGTCGACAGTGTATGCATCGTTTAATCCGTAGCATCGCTTACTGTTTATACCTGATATTTCTAATTTGTTAATATGAGAACTGTAAAGGGTTTTATTCACGCCACTAGTCCATTGTATACACAACGATTCTGCTTTCCCTTCTGCACCGAGCCTATTTGCAATAGTTTTCTCCAACAGAGTGACGGAGGAACCGTCGTCTAGAAAGGCGTATGTATCAACTTGTCCGTTTTTGCCATAAAGCGTTACGGGTAATACTCGAAATAGTGTGGCCGATGTAGACTCGCGGTGTATAGTCACAGTAGCCGTTGTCAGTGACGCGTTAGATGTTTCGCCACCAGGAATTGAATCATAATGGAGCAATTGGTGGTGTCGTTTTTGGCAGCCGTTCACGTTACAGATCTGACCTTTACACGGCCATTTGGAGTGTGACACTAGGCAACGTCGACATAGTTTGTTTTGCTTTACTATTTTCCAGCGATCATCTAGACACAACTTTTTAAACTTAAAGCATTGTGCTGCATGATGACCGATAAAATTGCATGCAGGGCACCTTTGGCGTTCTTCTTCTTTTTGCTCAGCAGCTACCGAAGTTTGAGCCGAGTGTACATTATTTCGCTTTCCAGGCGATACTTCCACCCGTTCGGGTGCAGAATGCGAGTTTACATAAGCTTTACCCTTTGTCTTAGCACCATCTCTGCTTGTTCCTTTACTTCCGTGATAAGGAACGACGCTAACTGTGGCGGAGGCAATTTTCGCCATATATTCGCCAAAGCTGCTGAGATTTACAGTTGGGAGTTGTTGCTGATGCAAGGCCCAGTTTAATTTAACGTTCGCAGGCAGCTTGCTAACCAGCTCTTGTAACAATATAGGATTGGAAAGATGCGTAAACAAACCTACAGCGTTCAAATGGCTACACAGGTTTTGAACCGATAATCCGAAAGTCACTAGCGTATCTAGTCTATCAGCTTCGGGAGGCGGTATGGCGCGAATTCTATCAATCATTATCTGTACTACTTGCCCAGGGCGACCGTATAGCATTTCTAACGTTGAAAATACTTGTGGTACCGTCGTTGGATGCAAAAGGAAGGAACTCACGGCTTGCTTTGCGACCCCTTTTAGACACTTTTGTAAGCGCAGCAAATTTTCAAAATTAGAATACCCGCAAATTTCGGTGGAATGGAGATAGTTACTGCTGAATATAGGCCACTCTAATGGATCACCGTCAAATACTGGCAACTCTTTGCTGATCACTTGTCTGGCTGCCATTTGTTGCGGCGTGGGGCCTGCGCTTGCTGGTAATACAGAATGGTTTAATACGGCGCGTGTACCATCTATCATACCATCAGGGTGAGATTGCGATTCCAATCGAAGATAATTATAATCACTAGGCAGTGAATCAAATGCATTTATATTTCGGCTGCTTTGACACGTGTTTTGCATACTCAAACCGCTGGCTTCTTTCGAGGGCAACTCTCTGTGTCCACCGAGGGGAAGTATATGACACCTTTGGTTTCCATTTTCTGTCCTTCCAATGGTATCTTTATGAACCACTACTCTACTTTCCGCCACTATGCGTTGCATATCGTGCCGCAAACGTTGTTCCTGTTGATTAGCCAGTATGAGCTTCTCTTTCAACTCACATTCCACTCTACGCAGACGTGTTAGCTCTAAATCTTTTTCCGCTAAATCGGCCTGAATTCGTTTCTGATAGTCGATATTGGTTTCTTGCCGTTTCTGTAATTCTTCTTTTCGTTGAATTGGCATCTGTTCTACTAGTGTTTCCAATGGCAGCTCGCGTTGATCTCTGACATGATTTCCCTTCTGGGCCCGTTGTCTACGCAGATCTAATGTTTCTTTATACCACTGGTCGTATGGAGTTCTCGGAACCAATTTCGATTTCGCTCCTCTGTTACTGCTAGTAGTTGGTATCGGGGGTGGCACTGGTAGTAAATCTACATATCGTTGCATATCAACTGGTTCAAGAGCCAAACATTTTAATTCTCGACTTTCTTCACCTGCAGCACTGATATTATTGATTTGTAACTGCCGTTGCGCATCAATGTTACCGTTTTCTCGCGATATCTGTTCCATGTTAATAGAAATATGATTCTTATTCACTGGAGTAGATGTAACTTTCGCACCGCTCTCTCTGTCAACCTGATTCACCGATGGTAAAAGAACCGAAATTGAATCTTCGAGATGTCCGGACGTCTTTTCAACGACGCCGACATTTTCCTTCTCTCGAGAAATCTCCTCGATCCATTCCTCCACTCTGTCTAAACCACGGTCACTACGCTGACTGCGTATACTCATCATTTCATCATTCTGCTGGTTTAGTAACTCGTATTTTTTTGCTAGAAACTCTTTATCCCGTTTTGCTTGTTCTAGCTGGGCTTTTTCCATAAAAGCTTTCTCTTCCGCCAGACGTTCTAACTGTCGCTTTTCCTGTAAATTACGTTCTTCCTCTAAACGTTGGAGTTCCAAAGCTATACGAGCTTGTCGAACACTGGAAGTACTTGTTCGGTTACTTTTGGACTTATGAGCGCCGCCCGGCGGTACACATTTATCGCATCGAAAAGCGCTTTTGTAAACCGTATCACAATTCACTCCTGCACAGTCAAAATGATACCATTGAAAACACTGTCCACACTCCACCATATACAATTCTGCATCGTTTGGCCTATCGCACATACCGCAGTCCGTATTTTTTCCCCTGGTGGCGTCTATCTCCGACGGTTGGAAAGCATTATTCGTAGGCACTACATTTACCGCACAGGCCGCGTCATTATCCCTACCGATTTGTAGGTTAGCTCTTTCTGCCGCTGCAAGGGCTCGTGTTCCCGATCGAGTTTGACGAACGTTGGATCTCTGCAGCACACTCGGCGCTTGAGCTGATGATTTAGGCATACCTTTATAAATTTTTGAGTATGTTCCGATGTTTATGGAGGTTTTGTAGACAAACTCTAAATTTTTCTGTTGAGTCAGCTCAAAACTGTAAGAAGCACGTTTTATTATGAGGTTGAAAAATACATTGAATATCTTACATTTAGTCTCCAAATTTAATTCCTAACACCAACCCAAATATGACTAAGCTATAAATTTAAATCTGTAAATAATATATGTAAACTGAATTAATCAGAATCAATAATTTGCAAAATATATATAAGTTACACTTTAACGCGATTGTTTCACAGTGAATCTATATTGGATCTATTGAAACGGACCCTCTTCTCCTCTCTCTCTTATCACTATCAATAACTGCTATTCATATATTCTGTCATTTCGCGCCATATCAACCTTAATCAGTAAAGCGGCCACCTGAGCAAACGAACACTGCTAACATCCAGTTTTCTCTTCCTAGTGAAAGGAACAATGGTTGTTTTTGAAGGATTAATGCCCAGGCCTTCTTTACTACACCAAGATAGTGTAAGGTTTAAGGCCCTTTGCATTCTATCCGATATCACGTCGTCGAATTTTCCACGAACCATGATGACTAAATCATCAGCAAAGCCCACAACTTCGAAACCTTTTGCCTCTAAGCTTCTCAGAAGATCATCAACTACTAATGACCAAAGAAGGGGTGAAAGAACCCCTCCTTGTGGGCAACCTTTGGTTGCAGTCACCGTTGTTGAGAGCCCTCCTAGCTCCGAGGTGATTTGCCTATGTGTGAGCATACTGTGGATCCATTCGACTATACAGTTATCAAACTGTCTTTTCTTCATCGCATTTACCATTGATAAATGAGAAGCATTATCAAACGCCCCTTCGATGTCGAGAAACGCGCCTAATGCTGTTTCTTTCGTTGAAAGAGACTTTTCAATTTTTGTCACGAGCGTGTGTAGTGCTGTGATTGTAGATTTCCCAGCTTGGTAAGCAAACTGGTGTTTCGATAATGGATATCTGATCATGTATTCAGACTTAATGTATTCATATAATACCTTCTCCATAATTTTCAACAATATTGATGATAAACTAATTGGTCTGAAGGCTTTTGGATGTGATTTGTCACGTTTTCCTGGTTTTGGTATAAATACAACTTTTACCAATCTCCATGTAGACGGAATATGATTTAGTATCAGACTTGCCTTAAAAATCTCGATTAGAGATGGAATTAGCGCTGATTCTCCATTTTGAATCTGCGCTGGGAAAATCCCATCTGCACCTGCCGAGTTGAAAGGATCTCACTGCGTTTTCCATCCTAGCCCTAGTGAAAGCCATCCCTGCGACTCTGATTGCAATCTCTTTTGTTCTCTCAGATCCCGAAGAGTTTCTTTGAGAACATCCTATGTCACAAATAGAGTCCGAGCTGGCAGCAGCATGAGCTGAGGAAGATCCCGGAAAGTGAGTCCCCATCATTAAGTCTAGTACTTCAGTCGGAGATTTTGTGAACGAACCGTCATCTTTCTTGAGAGTACCGAGTCCGTTCGAATGATCCTTAGCAAGAGTCTTGTTAAGTCTTGCCACAATTGGAATACTTTCAATGCTTTCACAATTGTGTGCCCAAGATTTCCTTTTTGATCGTCTTAGTTCTTTGCTATATTCGGTTAGAGCTCTCCTATATTGAGTCCAGTCCGAAGTAATCTTTGCTCTATTGAACAGTTTTCGCGCCATTTTGCGAAGCTGTTCGAGCCTTCTGTTCCACCAGGAAACATTCCTAGTTGAAGTAACCCTTTTAAGTGGACAATTACTGTTATAAGCAGAGACTATCGTTTGGTTTAAGACCTTTGAGGCCGACTCAAGTTGTTGAACCGACCTAATTCTTGTAGTGAGGTTTTTCGTTTCGAGCTCAAGCGCATACTGATCCCAGTTGGTTTTCCTAGGATCTCGATATGCGACCTGTGACACTAGGCCACCCACCCATTCAAAAATAATGTGCCTATGATCAGACAGCGATGCTTCATCCGACACGTGCCAGTTCTGTATTTTCTCTGAAATTACTGGACTGCACAGGGTCAGGTCCAAGACTTCCTCCCTGATAGCATTAATGAATGTTGGTTCATTGCCTCTATTAGCAATATCGATATTGTTTGACGAGAGAAATTCTAAAAGGCACTCATCTCGATTGTTGATGTCAGTACTTCCCCACAGAGTGTGATGAGCGTTGGCATCACAGCCGATGATAAAGTCTTTTTGACTTCTCTGCAATATTTTACAAACGCCGCAACCTCTTGAGTGGGAGCCTCAGGACAATCACCAGGAAAATAGGCCGATGCTATGATAATATCGGATTTCCCCTGGCGGTTGGTACCTCAACTCTGATCGCGACGATGTCTCGTTTGATGAACTCTGTAATGGGAAAACAATTAATATTTGCATTAACCAGGACAGCAGCTCTCGGAGAGTCATGCTTGTCATCATAGTATAACTTACATGTTCTTGTTTGAATACCTTGTATTCTTCCTTTGTAGACCCAGGGCTCTTGAATCAAGGCCAGGTCCACAGCATCTTTGATAAACCTCCTGGAAAGTACGCCCGATGCAGCTTTCGCATGATGGAGGTTTATCTGCAGAACCTTAGTGTTCTGCATTTTTGTGAATTTTCCGCTCACTAGCATTTGGGAGAGACGGATTCCCTGGAGGTTTAGACCTCATGGTGGCAGTTTTCTTACTGCCAGTACCCGAACTCGGTTTGAATCGAGGGGGGGGGCTGGCTTCGAGTGGTTTCGCTTTTTCCACGGATCTTACAGGAGTTTCCTGGGCCACTTGTGGAGACCACTGTTTTGGTTCCACTCGGCCCTGGCACCGCCATACTGTCAAGATCCATGGTCATGGGAGACTCACCTCGATGAGTCTACCCTTCCCCCTTCCTTTCCACTCTTTCCCCTCCTTTCCCAAAATGTAATAACCATCGTTTCAAAAAATAATAATCTTGTATTAAAGCAATGTGTATATTTTTTTTGGTGAACCTACGTGAAAGGACTCCGGTTGCTCCTTTCGCGTGGTGTAGGTTCATTTGCAAGAATTTAATTTCTTTTGTTGTTTTTTACAGTTTTATAGGACCTACTTTTCTCCACCGGATCGGATTAACGATGCTCGCTCATTGGACGGCCTCTGCTTACCGACCGCCCAGTGGCTTTGGAGTATTCCTTCGGCGTTCGTTGTCTGTCCGCCTCAGGCTCGTCTTTAGATTCTGGTCTAATTTTTTCGTAGCCCCGCTTCTGCTCATTGCGAGTAGGGTATGTTGCTACATCGTCGTAATTGCCTATTCCCGTCCTATCCAACACAAATTAATAAAAATATCAGCATTTTTATGACACACAATGCAAAACTAGTTATCCCCTAATATTTTAGTTAGTTGTCTATCACACGCAGAGGTTGGAAAACTCGCAAAATGAATAGATACGCCGAGCATCGGCAAACGGTTTTTATCATGATAAAACAGCTACGCGAGTGGTTCAATTCGCCTATAACAATGAGCATCATACACTCACGCTTTATAGCATCGCTGAATATACGAATATCGTGAGCAACGCAAAAGTGCAGATTACTGCTTTCTGCTGCTTGTAAAGCTACTAACACTACTTTAAACTATTCCCTTTTCGTGGTAATATTATTTTGAATACTTTCCGGCGTCCCCGGACATTCTATATCCGATAAATCGAACACACTCAATGATCAATATTCAATTTTTAGAACGAATTCTGATGTTCACATTGAGGTTCTGTTCGTGATAAAATTCAAAGCTGATGCGTGCATTATCGGCGAGGCAGACGAATAGTGTGTGTTCATGAGGGATGTTCATCGATTCAAACGATCACTTTTTCGCGAATTCTCCAACCACTGATCACACGCGATCAATCAAAGTGAGCTGAGATCTATTTAAATGCTTTTTATCATTAAAGAAGTCCTACCAGCCAAATTTCCTACGTTTTTTCGTGCGACGAAGAAGACAGTGTCGACTAATCGTTTTGATTTCCGTCATTCATAAATAAAAATAACTCACGCAAGGCATTGTCGTTATTCTACAGCCAGGAAAACTTGCCTGACCTGCAGAAATTTTGTAGAATAACATTTGTCAAGCCGTCCTACACAAATACATGCGCGTTAGCTTTGTAAACATTGTTGTGATTTTTAGTTCGGACGATGAAAAATTTTGATGGACGGATTTTAAAAGGGTACGACGAATTATAGAAATAAAGTCAGTTGCGTGATTTCAATAATATGCTTTAATAGTCGCTTTTCAGTGATTTCAAAGTTCACGGATCGGAAGGTAAGTGTGTTTTAGTCAAATCAGCACAAGAACTTTTGGAGTATTCATAAAATCCATCCAACGAATGATAAATATTAGAATGGCTTTACTTATTACGAGGGAATTAGAAAAGAACCCTATCTGGTTTTTGCTTAACATTATCCTCGCATTTGGATGGGAGACCTACTTCATCTACCATGTTTGGTGCGTCAGGGAGCTTGTTCAGCACCATCTGCATCTTGCAGGTGGCTTGCTACAACTTTCCTTACATATATTTGCCCCAACTTGAAGTTTAGCTTTAGTCTCCATTCTGTGATTTTGCGCATGGATGCATCATCAACAGACAGTATTAATTTAACGTGCTCTTTTATAATACTGCGCTTAAGTGTTTTCCAAGCATCAATATTGATATCGTTCTGACTTTCAATTAAAGCCAGAATTGTGGCATTGTCGTTTGTCGCGCTCTTAGGGAAGAAGATAGCTATGATTTCTGGCTTTGGGATTTTGCTCTCATCTACCGCAATGAGCTCGGTCGATTCCCAGGGTCTTTTGCTTGGAATTACTTCCTTTAGCCAGTGTGCCGTAACCTTGTCTTGGCACCCAATTACCATGTAGCCAGACTTAAATTTGGAGCGGGCAAATTGTTCCCGCCTTTGGTCAACCACCTTCGCTAAAATGGATTGCTCGATGAGCTGCAAATTAGTGTTTTGCAGTGCGTCACTGTAAGTTGAAGGAAAATTAGTCCTTTACTGGTCCCAGAAGTATTGCCTCTAATTGCCTTCAACCTGTTATTGATCGATGTGGTAGGACGTTGGCTCTCTCTCTCTGCCTTTTTGGGAGAGGATTATTATCGCTACCAGTAGAAGTATCGTGCTGGCGGGGTCTTCTAGCAGTACCCGTTTTATTCTGCACTGCTTGAGCCCTGACCGATGGATTTCTAGCTATCTCCCGGGCTTCTTCTTCTTCATATCCCGCATTTAAGAGCTTTTTGAATTATTTTTTACCCGATCCGCTCAGGTAGTTTTTCTTTCTCAGTTCATAGAGGGACATTCTGATTTCCTCTTTGTTTATTACTACACTAGCTGACCCGACAAACTTCGCATTGCCACAAATTAAGCTGTGTTGTACATAAATCATGAATCTCGGATGATCTTTGTCACAATCTCGAGTTTTGCAAGTTTCCGATGAGTTCAACCTTAGATGATTCAGTTTGGCAGTTACATAACTATGAAAGCATCCTAGGTAACCAATAAGCATTACCAATGCTATTCAAATATAGGCCAATAAGCATTTAAGTCGCCTTAAATGCTATTTTGGCAAAATATACAGCAACTTTACTGATAACCTTCTTATAGTGCTGACAATGCTAATTTACAGCTAATTACCGACACGAAGAATTTGAATACAATTTTGGATACCAATTTACAACACCTCCACATCTTCTGGCAACCTTGCCTGTAACGTTAAGTAACTGTTTTGAGCTCTGGTTATTCATTTAATTTTCGTTGAATTTCCGTATTCTTTTTTCGCGTATGTTATTTCACCGGCTTATCACATTCTACATTGTCGTGAACAAAGTGAAGTTTTAGTGCACTCGACATCAATTAGCTGAATAATTGCCTTAGTGATTTTGATTGTACTCTTCATCTATAACTGGCACTACCGCTACGCTCATTTTTTTTCAACTGAAGCGCCATCTGTGAGCAACGAGTCTAAGTTCGTCATCTATTCGCTCAAACCGCCACCTGTGTTCAACCGTATGAAAATAGTTTGATCTTGCATCAAAGCTTTGTTGCAACGATGGATAAAACTTGCTATGAATGCTGCCACCCCATAAAGAACCTAAATCTGGTAAAATGTCATTCATGTGAGCGTGTCGCTCATATGAAATGCTTAGGTTGGGTCAGATCAAATTTGGATTTCTTTAATGAGCAAACAAATTTGCTATGGTTCTGCACTGAATGTATGACTTCGGTCGAAAATCTGAAGGCGCAAAGCTCATCCAACTTTGCTGTTGATGCTGTAACAACGATTGCTGAATCAGTTAAGAAATGTATGAAGGAAGTAAAAAATGAAATCGGCCAAATTGCAACTGTAATCGGATCAATTTCGGACAAACTTTCAAAGAATCCTGCTTCTGCAGTTGAGACAGCCACTCGCAGAAACAAGCGCCCGAGAATGGTCTCGCCTAATGACACACCCGTACGGCCTGTTGAATTTTCAAGTTTAGTTAGCGGAACTAGATCAATCGAAGATTTTCCTAAATTAGTCGAAACTGTTCCGCAACCTACCGCAAAATTCTGGATTTACCTCTCACGTATCGCCCCACATGTGTCTGAGGATGAAATTTCAGCACTTGTGCAACAATGCGTTGCTGGCTCTCAACCGGTCGTTAAAAAACTGGTGAAAAGAGATGCTGATCTAAAGTCCTTAGCATTCATTTCATTCAAAATCGGGATTGATGTACAGCTGAAAGATGCCGCCTTGGATGCTGCTAACTGGCCGGAAGGAATTTATTTTCGGCAGTTTGAAGAACGTAACAAATCTGCAAATTTTTGGGAACCGCTAGCAGTAAAATTTCAACGAACCGCTCTTTCGATTCCATCGCAGTCTGTGACGACTTTAAACTAGTTGCCCGACCGCCGTTGGATTTTGGGGGCCAACCGGCCCCCAGTTCAGTTAAGTCATTGCAAGTTTCAAAATTTCAAAAAAATCATGCATACTCTGTTCCCCTTAGCCGTACCACCAGCCGCTGCGAAAGTGTCATCCATCGCAACCAACTACCACCTGCTTCTTCGTCCGAGCCGACGCTCGCACATCTCACATTCTACTATCAGAACACACACGGATTGCGCAGCAAAATTTCCGATTTTGCACTGGAGGTTTGCGACTCGCCGTACGACTGCATTGTTTTAACCGAGTCATGGCTTGACTCGCAAATCAATTCTGCTGAGCTGTTTGGGACTGAATACACTGTGTATCGCTGCGACCGTACTTCAAAGAATAGCACCAAAGCAAGGGGCGGCGGAGTGGTCATCGCTGTTCGACGTTCATTGTCGTCTGCTTTGTTTGTCGAAGCAATGGATGAATCGCTTGAGCAGTTATGGGTAACAATAATGATCAATGATTCGAAAGTTGTGATTGGCGCTGTGTATCTTCCACCTAATTTACGAAATGAAGTTGATATCATTGATCGTCACATTTCGTCACTTGGAAGAGCGGTCAATTTGATGGATTTTAACGATGATCTACTTTTATTTGGTGATTACAACCGTCCTGGTTTATCGTGGTCGGCTCATCCACACACTGGCTATCTCTTTGTGGACGCCCATCACTCATCAGTGAATGCAGGCAGCTCAAGCCTATTAGATGGTATGGCTTTGCATAGCATGTTTCAGATCAATCATATATGCAACCAGAATGGTAGATTTCTAGATTTAGTTTTTTCGAATCAGCAAGCTTTGTCAGCTTGTTCAGTCACGACTGCACTTGTTTCCCTCTGCAACATTGACATACATCATCCTCCCTTGATGGTTACTTACAACAGGACAGTCAAAACTCATTTTATTGACGAATTCGACTCTAACAGTTTTGACTTTCGGCGGGGTAACTACGATGCCATCAATATAGCGTTACGAGAATTCGATTGGACATCAATCAGCGCGTGCAGTAATCCAGATGAAGCTGTTTCGGAATTTACCGTCAAAATTCAAGAGCTAATTCTCCAATATGTTCCCAAAGTTCGTCCTCGCCCTAAGCCTATTTGGGGAAATCGATTACTTACCCGACTCAATCGTTCCCGGAAATCAGCACTTCGTGCCTACCAAAGAAATAGAAATTCAGCTGCTCGATATCGCTTTATTACATCAAGCAGAACATATAAAACGCTGAACAAAAAACTGCATAGTGATTATGTACGCAGAACTGAGAGAAACCTACGATCAAATCCAAAAGGCTTTTGGAGGTTTGTGAATTCGAAGCGTAAAGAGGACGGGCTTCCATCTAGCATGTACCTGCGGCATAATGAAGCGTCCACTGACAGCAGCAAATGCGAATTGTTTGCTGAACACCTTGCAAGCGTTTTCAATTGTGAGTGTGCTTCAAGAGACGATATCGCTGCGGCCCTTGTACACGTTCCTAGCAATATGTTCACTGTAGAAACTTTTACAATTTTGGACGAGGAAGTGGCCAAAGCAATTATCAAATTAAAACAGTCCTATCGCCCCGGACCTGACGGCATTCCTGCTGTTGTGCTGAAGAAATGTTTTGAAACATTAAAGTCACCGCTTGCCTGCATTTTCAACCTTTCTTTACGATGCCAACAGTTTCCTAGCAGCTGGAAAGAGTCGTTTATGTTTCCGGTGTTCAAGAAGGGTGATAGACGTAATGTGGAACAGTACCGCGGTATTTCATGTCTGTCCGCCTGCTCGAAAGTTTTTGAAGCTATTATGTATAACCATTTGATATTCAACATAAAAAGCTATATCTCTACGGCACAACATGGCTTCTTTCCTGGCAGGTCCGTAACTACCAATTTATTGGAATTCACTTCATTCTGCTTGCGTGGTATGGACCGGAGTACCCAGGTAGATGCTATCTACACTGACCTGAAGGCTGCATTCGATCGTGTTGATCATGGTATATTATGTGCTAAATGCGATAAACTTGGAGCTTCTGTTGCAATTGTATCATGGCTGGAATCTTATCTACGAAATCGGAAAATTTCTGTAAAGTTGGGTGCGTCTCAATCTGGCTGGTTCAGTAACAATTCTGGAGTCCCTCAAGGCAGTATACTGGGACCCTTACTTTTCTCGTTGTTCATTAACGATGTAACCAAGCTACTACCACCTGGCACACGATTATTGTACGCAGATGACACTAAAATTTTTCAGCTAATCAAAACGAACTATGATTGCTGTAGACTTCAAGCGTTGATCGACTTATTCGCAGATTGGTGCTCCAGCAATTATATGACGCTTAGTATATCTAAATGCAGCGCAATCAGCTTTCATCGCAAAAAACAGCCTTTAGTTCACGATTATCGCATTGATGGAATACCTCTGCAACGCTGCGAAGTAGTCACTGATCTCGGTGTAGTGTTGGATACTCAACTGACGTTTAGGCAGCACTATTCCATGATTATCAGCAAGGCTAATCGACAACTCGGACTGATCATGAGAATTGGCAAGGAGTTTAACGATCCTGGTACCCTGCGAGCTCTATATTGCTCGTTGGTGCGCTCAATCTTAGAGACTGCCTGTGCTGTATGGGATCCATTCTACGACAACTGGATAAAACAGATTGAACGCGTACAGAAACACTTTATTCTTAGAATCTGCCGCACTCTACCATGGAGAAATCATGACAGCTTACCTTCTTATGCTGACCTTTGCCTACTGATAGGAATTAAATCCCTTGAACAACGACGTAAAGACATCATGGCTCAAATGGCTCATAAGATTCTCAATGCAAGCTACGACTGCCCAACAATACTTTCAATGCTTCAACTACATTGCCCTCTTCGTCCACAACGCCATCAACGTCTGCTTCGGTTGAACGCGCATCGCACAAACTACGGTCAGCATGAACCTATTCGTCGACTGGCTATTGCATACAATCGGTCTGAACATGCGTTAAATTTTTAAGTTTTGATTTTCTGTAGACTTTAATGTTAATGTTTTTGATATAATTATGTATTTAGTGTTTAGTTTTGTTAGCCATAGAACCTTTTATGAAAAGATGTTGGGTTTTTGTGCCGGCTTGAAAACTGCCATGTGTGCATTTCAAGGCGGCTTTTCCCAATCAACAACATTATTCATTAAGACATTTCTGTCGGATGAATTATACAAATAAATAACAAATAACAAATAATAACAAACACCTATGCAGTCAAAAAGCTAACATACAATAACGTGCAGTATAAAATGCCAGATACGCTGATTTGCTGCTTACGTTAAGGCTTATTCGTTACCTGGAATGGGTAGTTTAATATACAAATTTGCAATTTTTCCTCACAGTAAAGTAGAAAACAACTCCCCTGTCCCCTCATTGCATAGCCAGAAAGCAGATAGTAATATTCGCCATGATTGTACAACATTACGCCGAATATCATTTTGCGAAAAACCTTAAGCGGAATGTACCATTTCACGGAAAACTTTTTTGTGGAAAGTACCATTTCGTGATCCTCTCCTTACTTGCTGTCGCTCGTTCCAGGAAACCCAGGTAGACCTAGAAAAATAAATAAACCTAGACAGTAGTGATTTCTGCGGGGAGTTGCCTCCCCACAGTGGGCGGCGCTTCCGACGGCGGGTCGCCGATAACACCCGCGGCCGTCTCGTCCTGAATGATCTAGTGTTACTATAGATAGTTTTTGTGGTCTTGTTATTGATTAATGTTTTATGAAAGAGTCTCGAATTTCTCGAGTTCGATTAGTTTTTGAGTTTCGCAAAAATTTCTGTTTTATTTGTATGAGAGTCCATATCCCCCTACCACAGGGGTGAGAGGTCTCTAACTATCATAAAATAAATTCAAGACTCAAAAATCTCCTACATGCTAAATTTGGTTCCATTGGCTTGATTAGTACTCAAATTATAAGGAAATTTGTATTTAATTTGTATGCGAGCCCTCCCTCTTAAAAGGGGAAAGGGTCGTAATTCACCATAGAAAAAATCGCTTTCTAAAGAGGAGAGGGATCTCAATTCACCATAGAAAAAAACTTGCCTCCAAAACCACTTACATGTCAAATTTGGTTCCATTTGCTTGTTTAGTTCTCGAGTTATGAGGAAATTTGTTTTTCATTTGTATAGGAGCCCCCCCTCCTAAAGTGGGGAGGGGCCCCAATTCATCATAGAAAAAATTTTTGTCTCCAAAAACACACACATGCCAAATTTGGTTCCATTTGCTTGATTAGTTCTCGAGTTATGAGGAAATTTGAATTTCATTTGTATGGGAGCTCCCCCTCTTAAAGTGGGGAGGGGTCCTAATTCACCATAGAAAATTTTCTTGCCCTCGAAAACCTTCACATGCCAAATTGGGTTCCATTTGCTTGATTAGTTCTCGAGTTATGAGGAAATTTGTATGAAAGCCCCCCCTCTTAAAGGGGAGAGCAGTTAAAACTCCCCTTATAAAGAGGGAAATAAATTCTTGTCACCGAAAACACCCGTATGCAAAATTTTGTTCTATTTGCTTGATTAGTTCTCGAGTTATGCAGAAATTTGTGTTTCATTTGTAAGGGAGCCCCCCCTCTTAGTGGTGGAGTGGTCTCCAACCATCACTAAAACCTTTCCTGGCCCCAAAAACCTCTACATGCAAACTTTCACGCCGATTGGTTCAGTAGTTTTCGATTCTATAAGGAACATACGGACAGACAGACAGACAGACAGACAGAAATCCTTTTTTATAGGTATAGATTTGTTACACCCTCGGGTTGTCCCGAATGGGTCTCTATCCCTGTGTTTCCCACAGTGACATTAGAACCCGCAGTGTTGATTGTCTCTCCATACATACGTCATTTCGCACCGGAGAGTTTAAGATTGATGACGAGCATGAAATGACATCGTCTGATGACCGACATTGGATTTGCTCCATTTCGTCAAAAATCTTTTCGATGTCCATTTTGTCAGTCGTTTCAGCAGTACTGGAAAATACAGTGGACTCTCGGAAAAGTTGATCGATTGGGGACGATTAACTTTTCCGAAATATTAACTTTTCTAAGTAGTTTTAAAAATCATTGAAAATGATAAATACAAAGGCGTAAGATGCATTCCTCGATGTAGGATACACATTTTTATGTATTTAGAAGTTCTAATTAAAAGAAATATGTAGCGATTTTATTTACCCATCCGAAAATTTTTGGTAGATACATTTGGAAAGTAGACAAATTTGGGGAAAAATAAATTGCTCCAAAATAATTTAAATGAACAAAAAATATTATCATTATTAATCATTTTTCCAATTATGTAATAATTCAGCGTAATTTTCCGCATGGGGCTCATTTTATTCATATCAACCATTAGCCACAATGCATGTCAACTCAGCAATATTATGTTAAAAGACCAGGGATTAAAATTTTCACTCATATGTAGGATAAACGTATTTCGCTCACCAATGGTCTCACATGACAACTAGATTTTGTAGTTATCTGTTCGTATAAAGCGGAAGAAAAACATTTTTCCGCTAAAGAAAGAGAGTTGATAATAAGGTAGATGATCCATTAGTTGCGCCACTAAGCACAATATAACTTCATTTTGCTTGTTTATTGAGGTATATGCTTCAATTAATGCTTGTGGTTTATATATTTATCAAATACAAGGTATTTGTCACAAGGTAAGACAATTGCTTTCGTTGTACGAGAAGCTTTATGAAGAAAAATTGAATTTTCCGATTCAATTATATTGTACCAACAGTTGTGCTAATATTTCCTTAACTAAGTTTGATGTTCCTTTAATTGTGTTATGCCATATACATTGCTAGGTTGCTAAGTGAAAAAACATCGTAGCAAAACTATAGATGAGCGCCTATAATTGTGCGCTCCAACTGCGCGTTAGATTTTGGGTATTTTAGCAAATAATGCTTTAATTTTAAATGGTGTAGTCTAACTACCAATACTTCTAAAAGCCTGTTTTATATAATGAATGTAATTGTTTTATCTAAAATGCTACCGTGACGAAAATATGCATTAATAATGAATAGTAGCGCAACTATTGGTACTACCACAACTATTGGATCAACTACCCTATTTCGTTTCATTTTTCGCTGAAAAACATTTATCCTCTCTCACTGAAGGCATGATAAATAAATATCGCAGGTAGACTTGGCGCGAAAATCTAATGCAGTAATAGGTATACAGTCATCCCAGTATTATGGGCCAGTTAAGCATGATGATGCTATAAAATTATTGGTAGAAACACAGATTTAAATAATTTACAGTTTATTTTTAACTTAATTGGATATAAATATTTTACAAATTGATGTCCTGTAGGCAATCTTGTTCCAAAATCCCATACTTTTTTTGCAGAACAACAAAATGTAAGCATATTCCATTCCCAGTATTATGGGCCACTTTTAAACACTTGTGTGTGTGTGTGTGTGTGCGTGTGTGTGTGTGTGTGTGTGTGTGTGTGTGTGTGTGTGTGTGTGTGTGTGTGTGTGTGTGTGTGTGTGTGTGTGTGTGTGTGTGTGTGTGTGTGTGTGTGTGTGTGTGTGTGTGTGTGTGTGTGTGTGTGTGTGTGTGTGTGTGTGTGTGTGTGTGTGTGTGTGTGTGTGTGTGTGTGTGTGTGTGTGTGTGTGTGTGTGTGTGTGTGTGTGTGTGTGCGTAATTCTCGCGATTTAGGGATCTTGTTGTATCTTGTACTGAACTCAGCAACTGTCTGAGTGAGGTAAGGTTAGATTCAATTTTACCTTTTTCTTCAGGAAGCTCATCAAACTGATTCAATCTATGATGGATGGTACTAAATTCTGTGTTCAGATTTCGAATGGATTGTCCAAGTTCATTCGAATCACACAGAGGGTTTCATCAACGTGATGGTCTCTATGGCAAATCAAGTATGCAAAAAGCGACAAGCTAAACGGATACGATAGGCAGGACAAGTTGCAAGAATGTAAAGATGGTATTTTCTTCAAACCTGGTAGGAATAAGATGACCAGGGGCGCAATGAGCAAGATAGTCAGACTAGGTGGAGCGAGATCTGGCGGAGAGTACACGGTGTCCGAAGAATTGGAGAGCGCTGGCCCGCGACCGAATGCATTGGACTAACTTTGTTCATCAGGGTTTGTCTTAAGACGGCTAGCCAACTAAGTAAAGTACATAAGTTCAGGAAGAGGAAAAGTATTTAGTCCTAGCGTATTAGTTTTGGATGGTTTCCAAAATTAACGCTGAACTGTACTGTACGGTAGATTGTGATCCCTTGCAACTTCCTGAACTTTTTCGGTTTGTCTTGCTAGATCAAGAGCGTGATGCAATATATCAGGATCATAGTGCTTCGATTTCTGTATATTGATTTTCCTTGCACGTTTTTTCGTTTTACTGAAAACAAATTACAATTTTAGTCAAAAACAGCGAGTACTGTTGATTTATATGCTTGACCCATAATACTGGGAAAAGATAATTTTGCTCGCAGTATTATGGGCCATTGTTTAACTTCGTATATTAAAGCAGAAAATGAAATTTTCTAGGTGGTTTCACCGTAATTCAATGAATACATACCTATTCCCTCGATTCCCATCCATTTTGCGCCCAGACATAAAAATTTACGCCGCTATTCAGCTTATAATTCACTATAACTTCACTTCACTTTTTATAATAACCACAAAAATAAGAATAAATCGACGGTCGATTGGAGCCTACTGACAATTATCGGAACACTAGGAAAATTAGCGCATTGGAACTAAGTGTATTGCTGTCAAGCATGCAGCGGAATGTTGCTTCTGTCTATTAAACTCATACTCGATGGTTAAATATTAGTTTTCTATGTATAAAACTAACGTAAAGTATAGACTGGCCTATAATACTGGGTGGCCCGTAATACTGGGGTGACTGTATAACAGGAAACCATGGTTATACTCAAATACATAAACTTGGTTGTTTGATTTCACTCTCTTGTTGGCTGGTTGTTTGGTAAATTCAATAGTAACCTGTGCATTTTCGTCTCTGAAATACGGCTGATACAGCTTTATTCTCTCACACAAAAAGAGGATAAACTCGTGTTACGAAAATTTAAAAATAAACAAATCATGATCGTGTATTCCTTGGGATAAATGAAAATCCAGGTAGCCCATACTCACGAACGACAATAAATATAAAACATTCTCGTTTCACTTTTGTTCAGTTTTTATTCGTAGTAGGCAAAATTCATAGATTATCGCGCGTTTGACAGGATAAATTGAATATCGAAATTTAAAATTGCTCCGAATTCGTTCAAATTTGGTGTAGTTATTCCTTGGCAGTAAATTTTAGATCCGTATTTTTATTTGGTACTTAGGGTTCTCTTGTCTGAGTCACTGTGGTCCCAAAAGTAACCATTTTTCCACCTTTCTTTCTTTAAAGATTCATAAATTTTGATCCATTGAACCGATTTAAATGATGTTAAGGGGGCATAGTACTTTTTACACCATATTTTTGCCTAATTTCAAATATTTTATTCTCGATAACGCGAAAAGCGAATCGATTCGGGTTTTTTGCATTCCAAACATTGCACTTTATACTAATATTTACAATTTTGTTTGCATATGTGAACCCCTACCCCTCTCCCCTGCGGCTCCTTGAATATGATCGTTCGAAAAAAACATGATTTGCGGTACCATGGATTGGCGCTGGGGGTCTTAACCGAATTGCAAAATTCCAAAACGACATGAAAGTATATTAAATTATCTCGTGTTTGACCCATCCTTTTTTTAAAATTCGAACGCATAACAAAATGGCGGACATTCAAACATAAAAGTAAGGTTTTTAGTCGAAAAAATTGACTTTAAACATTTCTAAAAAATACAAAAATAGTAATATCAAAAAAAGGATGGGTCAAACACTAGATAATTTTGTTGGCTTTAAAACAAAAAAAGAATCATGAGAATTGCTTGAGCCGTTCTCGAGATATTTATGGTACCGACTTTCAAAACCTGGTTTCGAGAAAAACGACGTTGAACTTTTTATTCGCCGTGTAATCGCTCCAGACATGCGCGGTACAAATAGCTGTAACTTTGTCAATTTTTGGAATTCATTGAAATGACTTGAAACACATATGGTCAAAATGTTAATCTTTCGAAATAATCATTAAAAAAAATTTCGATTTTTTTAAGTTGAAAAAGTACTATGCCCCCTTAATACCAAATGGAACGTTCTGAAAAGCTCATTAAACTTTTCAGAACAAAATATTGGACTGAAGCCCAAACTTTTTTTTATAATCGCAAAAACATTGAAAACATTCACTTTTTATGTTTCCATGGTGTGTAGACCACAGAAACTCTAAGTTTTTATAAAGTGTCGAGAATATAATGGAGACGCATGGTTTTGTTTTTACTTGTAATTAAAGGGGTTTTTGACAAAGAAATGCGTCTCTAAAATAAAACGCCATGCCATCTTTATTTCTTAAAAAAAAGAGTATCTCAAAAAGTAAAAATGTCACAGGTCTGTTTTTTGATATCGTATGTAAACAACTAGTTTGCCATTGAAAGTATAATGAAAAAATAAAAAACGAATATATTAAATGTTTTTAGTAATTGTAAGAGCCTCCTGCAAAAAATGTTTTTTCAGTCATAAAAAACTTCGAACGTTAGTTTATTGTTTTTTTTCTGAAAGATTCATTAAAATACCTTTTATTTAGTAATAAAATTATTAAAATCGGTTCAATGGTTCAAAAGATTAAAATTTTTAAGGAAACAAAGGTGACAATCATAGTTCCTAGCGGAGACGGGGTGTGCCCGTTAGCGTTACGGTATAGAAAAATCTCACAAAAGATCATTATGAAATGTTAAAAATATGCGTTACAAAATAAATGGAAGTTACTTTTCGTATTTGACTTCAGTATTATTATACCCATTCTGTGTATAATTATATACCACAGATGCCTTATAGTAAACTATAAAATACAAAGAAATATTGTCTGTAATGCATAAATGCATGAAATCTTCCAAAATTTCATGCCGCATGGTTGAAATCACAGAAAAAAGGTAGATAAAACCGGGTCAAAATGGTAGACAAAATCGGGGGTACCTAAAATCGGGTGTAGATTAAACCAGGTGTAGATATAATCGGAATACTACTGTAATAATTAGTTCCTTTCAGTAAGTTTAAAATAGTCGGTTCACTAGTTTACTTTTGTTTTGACGTAGGACTACGTCTTTGTTTACTATACTGGGACTGGGTAGCACTTTGTAAAAACGAAAAATAGAAGTGTAACGTTTGAATGAAATATTTCAAACGCCAATAGCTACTATACTACTGAACGAAACATAACAGTTAATATGTCGTTGGATAGATAAAATGTCCAGCAATTTTATAGTAACATATTAATAATAATTTTTTATACGCTAAATAGTGAAAATGTGTGTAAAGTTTTAAGGTCGAATTTTCCCATACATTTCCCTTGTGATCGCCTAGCTTCACAGGCACGGACGACAATTAGATACACCAAAGGATTTGGATCCAAATGATAACCTTTGAGACCACTTTGTAAGCCACACCCCTTTTCCAATCTAATTGGCTATTGACGGCAACACCGACCCCGAAGACAAGCGGAATCAGCGGGCAATGGCCTACGTGAATCCCACACGATGCACTTTACGTTACATTTTGCATTATCCCCATCGCAGACATGCGAAATTGTTCGATAGCTTGCTCAATCAGTGTCGGACAGTCATTTAAGCAGCAGCAGCCGATATGGTTTCCTCCACCACCTACACTAGCTTACAAGTAGCAGCGGCAGTGCCAGTGACTATAAAATGGTACACTTGGTTCGCCGCCTGTTCATTTATCGCACGAACGCACTGACGGACGGTCAGTATTTTATTTATCATCGACGGCTATCGGACACTGAAGGCAAATGGAAACGGATCGACTGACGGGCAGCAAATTCAGCAGCAGGCCGTTGTGGTCGTAAACAGTTCTTATAAGAACTATAGTAATTGAAGAATGGAAAGATTTTTCTACACTTTCTAAAATGGTTAACGTTTCATTTTGCGTTATACCATGGTAACATGGGAAATGCTTGCTCAATCAGCGTCGGATAATTATTTGAGCAGCAGCAGCAGCAGTCGATCTGGTTTCCCCCACCACCTACACTAGCTTACAAGTAGCAGCGCACTGACGGACGGTCAGTATTTACCATCGACGGCTATTGGTGGCGAATCCAACGGCATTTATAATGAGTATTATTTGACACAGTCCTACGTCACCATTTCGTACAACCCTTAGGGCTGTATACCTTGTAGTTTTTTCGTAGTCTGTGACTACGTTTTGGTAACGTTCGCGCTTATTTTTAGTTCCTTCTTTTGCATTTAAAATTCAATCTGAGTTTGCACTTTTCCAGTATGTTATTAATAATCCTGAAGTAACTATGTGCCCGTATTGAACTATTGTTGGAACTGTCCGGTATAAGAGTTTAATTTAATCCCAGTAATGATACGACTCTGTATGAAACTGTGGAAAGGCGACAATAAACCGAAAAATGAGAAATAAAGATAGAAGGTAAGCACACGTATGTGTGGACGAACGCATGGACAACCAATAAATTCAAACTCTCAGAAAAGTTAAGGCAAAAATTAACTTTTTAGAGCGTTGCATGAGAGCTGACATTCGCTTAACTTTTCTGAGCAATTAACTTTTCAGAGAGTTAACTTTTCCGAGAATCCACTGTAAAAATATTTAAATATTCGTTACCTTTACGTTCCCATGTTGTGCTTTGGTTGCAAACCAGATTCTTGTGTGGAAGCAAATGGCTTGCATGCGATATTGTATGTTATCTTGCCCCTTTGCTAGCAAAATATGCTGCAAAAGCATGCGATGTATTTTCTGTTGGTCGATTTCACTTAAAACCAAAACACAACATACAAAAGCTGGCCAAATCAGTAGAATCAATATATATTGATTATACTGCCAAATCTAAACCCGATTATCACTTCACCTTTTCCCCCAATTTACTTATTTACGTATCTTAACACCATTACAGGCCTCTTCGACTTCGACAGCCGTAAGAGAAATTGCGGGAAATTGATGCCGTGAACAAACCAACACTAGGGTGAATTATGTATTTTGGACAGGCTAAGGTAGTGACTGAGGATAATCACAAATATTTCTTTAAAACGAACATAAAATTGCAGTGGTTGAAAGCAACTGTATAGATTTGGGGGGCTCCGCAGCCGCAAGGTTACCGAGTCTGCTTTGACAAGCGAGTGGCCGTGGGTTCGAATCTTAGTAGAATCAAGCCATTCGATGTCAAGTGACTTTAGCATGGGTTTATTCTCAGGCCCCTCCAAATACCCTTCCTTCATGCTGAATTCTTTATATTTACTCACTGAAGCCTCCTGACAGTGCAAATGTCCCTCCTATAGTTAAGTGTACTGGTCAGAGGTACGAATGAGTCCTCGCCAGGGACGGCTATAATATGGGATAGTGCTGGTAGCAAGGAATAAGTTGGTAAAGTAGATCAAGCTTTGAAGGAAGGGTAAACCCCAATACACACAAGCACCAGCACGCATAAATTTAATAAGCATATCGCTCACTCAATAGCGATTATAGCAAAAAGAAATGCAGTGCAGGGCATACAGCAAACACCCGGGCGATATTACAATAGAACAACTATACTGGTCGCAGTAATGAGTCCACACATGAAAATAAACTATATAGGTTGAAGTCCCCTCTGTCTATTGGGGGAGCACTTTTCAAGATTGAGTTATAAAAAGATTGATTTTTTGAACCATTGTGTTATTTATTTTGGACATGCTTATTATATATTGGACATTGTTCAAAATATATTTTAGACATCGGATGTGACCATACATATATTTTGGACGTCTAATAAAATGTTACGAAATAAAATAATATTGTAGTTTGAAAAAGAAGAAATCGACCCCCATTCTTCACATCTAGAGAATAATATGAGTTTTTTTTTTTGTAAATAAAATTCATTTACAACATATAACGAAAATTCAATATGTTTATTTCAGTAACAAAAGTAGCAATTAGTTGCATTGCCATTAAAACAGTTGCGATTACTTATTTTTATTTTTTCTAAGTTCAGATTTTGCTTTTTTGCGGGCTTCAGCTTCCGCTCTTTTCTGTGCTCTCAGTTCAATGTTACGTTTCTTGATTGCTTCTGCTTCAGCTTGTTGCTCAGCCTTCCATTTATGATACTCCAACCCGCGCCGCACAGTGGGACGGCTTTAAAAATAGTGAGACATAAGGAATAGCATCGAAACCTTAAGACATAGCATAATAATTACTTCAGAAAAGTTTCTTCATTTATAAAGCACTTTCTAGTGGTGAAAAAATATTCGGACATTAGGGTGTCCCTAATCAGATACAAAAAATATTTTCTCTATTTTAAGTCAGAAATGATTGTTACCTACAGAAAACTTGTAGCTAAACTATTTTTGAGAAGCTTTGTTGAATACTGAAGATTTCTATCTCTTACATGAATGAAGTTATAGAGCCAAACTCTTAGGGACACCCTTCAAAACAGTTTTTACGATCTAGCTCTTTAATAACGCTTCGTATGCTTTTCAACTGTTCCAAGAAATTATTAATCACATTAAATTGCATATTTTCGTCTAAGACAGTAGAGCTCTATCTTTTTCCCTTTAGCAGCTGAAACTGGTTTTTAAATTTTTACATGTAATCTTTAAGGGGGTGTAACTCGGGGGAGAGCAGCTATGAGTAGCTAATCTCACTTATTTTTTGTGAATCAATTTATGCTGTATCCTATCATTAACAACTTAGGGCGGAACACTGTGGAACATCTGAGAAAAGTTACCATGAAGGCAACCATTTTTAAAGCTGAATATTATGGAAACCATAGTATTGTTCTGTTTCCGCAAAGCAAAACAATCCATATATTGCAGTTAAACAGTACTTTATATAAGTCGATGAATGTGTTGTAGTTTAGTTTTGTAATTTTAGTATTTTTTTTCTTTTTTCTATATTTTTATTTCCACCTTATTCATCTTGTTTATCTTCATTTATGGTATTGGTTGAAAGAACTGGTTCTTTTAGCAGTTTCAGTACAGTTTCACTGAACGGCATAGTTTTTTACAGACTTTCTCCATGGAAGATAGCAACGGATCGGAGCATACCGTAAGTCTGTTAAAAATATCTTGTTTAATATTTATTCGCGACAGATACGTATACGCTTTGAAATAAGACACTGATGAAGCCTGCACGTCGTAGACGAACTACGTATCTGTTGCAAATAAATATTAAATAGTGGCATTCAATCGAAAAGTTTTTTCTTTTCTTTGATTTCAGATTTCAATTGCCATTTTCTTCAGTTTTTGTTACTCACAATTGTACAAGAAAAGCAAAAAGTGAAGAAAAGCAGTTAATTTAAGCATGTAGGTATAGTGGTGTATAGGATTAAAATTACTAGTGAGTTGATTTTTCCAAATAAATTTATGATAGTAAAATTTTGAGATTAATCATTTTGTTGTAGATATCCTTTTTCTTCAAAAGCGAAGTATAATAATAATTTGTCTGAACTCTTGTTTTTCAAAGAGGTTAAATTTTGAACGCATGGTAATAATATCAAAATATAAAAAAATCTGCTATGGACACATATTTCAAATTGTCAATTCAAAACAAGTTTCGTACGTGGCTCTGAAGCCCGAAAGTTAAGATCGTCTGTAGACCCGTTAGAGGGTTAATTTCTATCTATACCTATAAAAAAGGATTTCTGTCTGTCTGTCCGTATGTTCCTTATAGAATCGAAAACTACTGAACCGATCGGCGTGAAAATTTGCATGTAGAGGTTTTTTGGGCTAGGAAAGGTTCTCTCGATGGCAAAAGACCCCTCCCCCCACTAAGAGGGGGGGCTCCCATACAAATCTATGCCTATAAGAATGGATTTCTGTCTGCTCTATGTTCCTTATAGAATCGAAAACTACTGAACCGATCGGAGTGAAAATTTGCATGTAGAGGTTTCTGGGGCTAGGGAAGGTTCTCTCGATGGCAAAAGACCCCTCCCCCCACTAAGAGGGGGGGCTCCCATACAAATCTATGCCTATAAAATGGATTTCTGTCTGCTCTATGTTCCTTATAGAATCGAAAACTACGGAACCGATCGGAGTGAAAATTTGCATATAGGGGTTTTTGGGGCCAGGGAAGGTTCTTATGATGGTTAGAGACCCCTCCCCCCATTAAGAGGGGCGGCTCCCATACAAATGAAACTATAACATCACTGTTCATTACTTGTTTTACGTTTATCGACGCGGACGGTTTATTGAGGTTTACTTTAGCCTTTGGACTTTAGCAATAGCCCGTGGTAGATCAACGGATCTCGGGGTTGCTTGAGGGACTAAGTTCTTCAGTTGGCGATAGCCCGATTGGGGTCGCATTGAATGCACAAAGTCTGAAGTCGAAATGGCTTGCTTTATTATTTGAAAGGTTTGCTTTTATAGTTAAATTTTGGTGGAAAATATCGGTAATGCATATCGATATTTTCCTTATTCTAAATGCATTCTTAAAGCTAAAAAGAGATAAACTACTGGGACAGAAAGATTCTTTGTTCGATACATTGGGTTCTGGAATTGTAATTCGAGTCCTTACACCCAGTCACATAGGCCACCGACAGGTCGGAGAGCCAGCTCAGCAAAATGCGTGCACTTGTGAAGTGTATGCATGGCGCTGGTGCTTGCGTTCGGTGCCCGCCGTGTGTCTCAATACGATCGGAGTTGCCTGTTTAGTTTTGCTTGTTGCATAATATTTATTTACATGATGTTGTGCATGGCTAGGGTAGAGTACGGATGGTACACCTCCCCCCTTTTTTTGAATAATGAAGTGAAACGTAATTATTCAGGAAAAAAATATAGCTGTCCCAGATGCCTTTACAAATTTGTGATTTTTGAAATGTTTTTTGTTCTTAATTTTTTTTTTGTTTTTATAATATGTTTTGCTTGTCACTATGAGATAATTATAATTGATAAAAAAAAAATATTATAAGGTATTTCTAAAAAAAAATTTACTAAAAAACAATTTGATTAAGTATGATGTCACTATATAAAAGTAGTTGTTATTATTCACATTTTAATTAACCTATTTTTATGCACAGTAATGGTTTTCTTTGGGGCTAGGTCCTTTATTGTACAATTTTGCTCTTGGATTTCTATTACTTTAAACGGTCCTATGTAATGAGCGTCTAATTTTTTTCTATTTTCATTAGTTATGTATACCAGATCATGTATTTCTAACTTAATTGGATTAGTATTCTTATTACATTGCAGGGGCGGACTGGCCCACCGGGCAACCGGGCAAATGCCCGGTGGGCCCCAGTAAAAATTTCGTTGTTACACAAAATGAGATTTTCCAAAATTTCTATTTCAATACTTTTTCTATGACTCACGAATGTTCGATTGCTAGGGCCCCATGATTCATGAAATCAACCGATTTGATTACTGAAAATTCAGCTTCAAATGGGACTGTTGGGGCCCCGAACTTTAAACCAAAATATCTCTTTCGATTAAACTTTTTCTATGACTCACGAATGTTCGATTGGTGGAGCCCCATGATTTATAAAATCAACCGATTTGATGATTGAAAATTCAGCTTCAAATGGGACTGTTGGGGCCCCGAACTTTAAACCAAAATTTCTCTTTCAATTAAACTTTTTCTATGACTCACGAATGTTCGATTGCTGGGGCCCCATGATTTATAAAATCAACCGATTTGGTGATTGAAAATTCAGCTTCAAATGGGACTGTTGGGGCCCCGAACTTTAAACCAAAATTTCTCTTTCAATTAAACTTTTTCTATGACTCACGAATGTTCGATTGCTGGGGCCCCATGATTTATAAAATCAACCGATTTGATGATTGAAAATTCAGCTTCAAATGGGACTGTTGGGGCCCCGAACTTTAAACCAAAATTTCTCTTTCAATTAAACTTTTTCTATGACTCACGAATGTTCGATTGCAGGGGCCCCATGATTTATAAAATCAACCGATTTAGTGATTGAAAATTCAGCTTCAAATGAGACTGTTGGGGCCCCGAACTTTAAACCAAAATTTCTCTTTCAATTAAACTTTTTCTGTGACTCACGAATGTTCGATTGCTGGGGCCCCATGATTTATAAAATCAACCGATTTGATGATTGAAAATTCAGCTTCAAATGAGACTGTTGGGGCCCCGAACTTCAAACCAAAATTTCTCTTTCAATTAAACTTTTTCTATGACTCACGAATGTTCGATTGCTGGAGCCCCATGATTTATAAAATCAACCGATTTGGTGATTGAAGATTCAGCTTCAAATGAGACTGTTGGGGTCCCGAACTTTAAACCAAAATTTCTCTTTCAATTAAACTTTTGCTACGACTCACGAATGTTCAATTGATTGGGCCCCATGGTTCATGAAATCATTTAAGTTGAGCTGTTGGGGTCCAAGCTCCGAAAATATTACCAGCTTCAATTCTGAGTATTTAAAAGTAGAATTAGTATTTCATCCGCAGTTATTTGACTACTTATAAATATTGAACTGTCGGCTTAAGCTCCATACTCAGTTTACTTCAGTGGCGACGGTCCGTTATCGATCCTGCGCCGAATTAATTATGGTCCTCCAGTACTCAATCCTGGGCTACCTTTCTTCAAACCCCTCGAACACCAGCTGAACGTGCATCATCCTCGATAGCGCACATCTATCAGTGCGATGTCTACTCCGAAGTCTACGGCCTCTCCTTGATTCTATGCTTAAAATAATTTTGGTTACTCTTTCGTCGGGCATTCTAGACACGTAACCAGCCCAGCGCAGACCGTCACACTGTACTATCTTCATTATAACAGCATATTTACATTCTTAATACAGCTCGTGGTTCATGCGTCTGCGCTACACGCCATTTTGGATTTTGCAATATTACGCTAAATCTCGAAGCATCCGTCGATCAGCTTCTTTTAGCGTCCATGATTCATGTCCGTAAAGGGCCACCGAAAGGATTAGTGTTCTCTAGAGCGTCAGTTTATGCGAGTTTGCAAGCTACGGGACTTCAGCTACAAAATGTAATGCCTGCGTAAAGGCCAATTTGCAGCTGCAATTAGTCGTTTTATTTTGCGACTTACATCGTTGTCACATGTCACGAGCATACCAAAATATATTCAGTTCCTCTTCGACACCAACACCATTTGGATTTCCTCGCCATGTACTTCGTTTTGGCGGTGTTAATGGTAAGTGCCAACTTCTCAATAAATGACCTAAAGGCTTCTTTCGCTGCTCTACTTTTGATTTCGGTGATATCGACGTCATCCGCAAAATCAAAAAGCACGTGAGGTCTCATCTGCTATTCTGACTCATAATTATCCAGCGTCATCCATTACTGATCCAGCGTCACACGAATCAACGTAACTAGTTCTGTGGGAAAACTATGTCCTAGCGTTAACTGTCACAGCTCATTTCGTTTGACTGAATCATATGCCGCCTTGAAATCCAAAAAATATGATGAGTCTGCAAGTTGTGTTCCCGGAACTCGTCAGTTACTAGACGCAGGGTAAATATCTGATCTATCGTGAAGCGACCTTCATGAAAACCAGCTTGATACTCGCTGACGAAGAACTCAGCTAACGGACTCAGTCTAAAACACAAGATAGGGAGAGCAACTTATAGGCAAAATTGAGCAACGTAATGCCTTGATAGTTTTTACTCTCAAGTCGATATCCGTTTCTAAAATTATGGGAAATAAGGCCAATCAACCACTCCTCCGATATTTATTTTTTTCCATATTCTGTTCTTGACAATGAGGCGGCGAATCGTTTCGTACAGCTGTTCGCTCCCCGCTTTTAGAAGTTCAGCCAGGATACCATCGTTTACAGCAACCTTAGCGTTTTTCAGCTCACTGATTGCTCTTTTGACCTCCTCCTGTGTTGATGGCTCCACAGTTTGGCCGTCGCTCAAAATTCTTATCCTATACCTGCTGCTCTTCGTGTTTACTTCTCTATTCAACAGCGTCTGGAAATACTCTTCCACCTGGCTGCTACCGTCGTTTTGTCAGTAAGCAGGTTGCCAGCACTATCAATGCACATCACAGGCATGGCAAAATTCTTGCACCTGACCTTTTTGTAGAAACTCCGTGTGTCGTTGCTGACGAACCTCTCATCTGGAGTGGCGAGCACGTGCTCTTCGTACTGGCGTTTTAGACGGTGAGTTCTTTTTTCCGCAGCTCTACCAGGACGAACTAACAAGATTCGCGCAGAGTCTAGGGCATTCCTCACATTGGAATCGTGTGAAGAAATTCTACAGAGGATTCGCGCAGAATACCTTGCTTATAGAAGCAGGATTCTTATAGGAGAATTCAAGAGTTTAATCCCAGGGATAGCTATAACTCGGCACGGGAATCGTTTGCACTATGAACTGTTCTGTTCTGATGTGTAGACGCAGTAAGCTACTCATATATATTGAACTATTGACATCATATTATTTATCACGCAAATCAAATCAAATGTTCACGCTGCGGCAGATCCTCCAAAAAGTCCATGAATAGAGAATTCAACGGACAATTATTTCATAGATTTCAAAGTTGCGTATGATACCATCGGCCGTAAAATCATGGCCATTCTAACCTCGCAGGGAACTTTATCAACGTGGTGGTCCCTCATGTGGGCTGTTCAACATGCCGTTACAGGATGTTATGAAAGGAGCTACACACAGGCACAATCTTCAACAAATCTAGTTAGTTCGTCTGCTTTGCCAATGAAATGGATATTGTCGATAGAACAGCATCTGTGGTGGAGGCTGAACAAACTAAAACTCAAAGTAGCGAAGATTGGGCTGAAGAAAAATGCGTCCAAACTAAGGTACCGTGAACCTCTAATATGACGCACACGCTAAAAGCTGGTAACTCGGTCCTAATAACGACTGAGTTTGTTTTGTTTCGAGCATCGATCCGCTATGCTGCCCGTTCTCCCGATACTCGACACTTGACAGTGCCTGAGTCGAGTCGAGTTGCACGACATGACTTATAGAGCCCATATTCAATCGATTTACTGTCCTTGTAACGCTGATGTCTTTTGAGTAGATGTCGTTTTTTGTGTGTTAATTTACTATCATGAGAATATTGCAAACTGGGGCCCCTAAACTCAAAGGCCCGGTGGGCCCTTTGGCTCCCAGTCCGCCCCTGTGATGAAGAGATCGATAAACTTGCGGTGTATTCTCAGTGGTAACACTATTTCCATTTCCATTTGCCACTCTGTTCATCAAGCGGTTGACGAGAGCGATCGGGTAATTGTTTTTAGCCAAATACTCACGCACCGTTTTCTTCTTCTCTGCTAGCGGTTTGCATGTTGATAAGCGAAAAACTCGACTTATGAAACCGCTGGCCGTGTTAAGCTTCTGTGTTAGTGGGTGCAACGAAAGATAATTTAAAATTCGTCCCGAAGAAACGGATTTCATGTACCAGTCGGTGACGATTTTTTGTTCCTCGGTTCTTATTAGAATCATATCTAAGTAGGGTAAACGGTTTTCATTTTCAACTTCACACGTGAATTGAATATGTGAGTCGTACGCGTTGAGAGCGTTCTTAACATGCTCAATTTTGTTGGGGGGAACAGCGGCTATCAAATCGTCCACGTATTTTTTAACAAATGGAATGGGAATATCGATCATCTTCAGCACATTGTCTAGTAGCGTTTCCATTACGAGGTCAGCAAGTGCCGGGGAGAGAGGATTCCCCATTGCAGTGCCTGCCAATTGCCGAAAGTACATGCCACGGAAGACGAAATAACTGGAGGAGAGATTAAATTCGATCAGTTTTATAAACATGTCTATGCATTTGATGGTTGTATTTTTCTCAATTGCACTCCAATTATTTCGCACCGCTTCAATTACCAAATGTCTTGGTATACACTATACACGTAAACAAGCTGACGACATCGAATGACACCAGTACATATTCTGGTGGTAAGCTTACATTGTTTATGAATGTGCAAAATTCATATGAATTTCGAACATTGTATTTGTTCTGATCTATCGATTGTCGTAATATGTTCGCCAGATATTTAGAGAGATCATAAGTTGGGCAATTAATGCATGATAGTATGACTCTGAGAGGGCTACCCGGCTTGTGAATTTTAGGTAGACCATAAATTCTGGGACAAGTAGCGTGATACGTGATCAACCTAGACTTGGTTTGTTGGTCGATCATTTTCTGATCGTACAGAGCATTCACCAGCTGGTTGTTTTTTGTTTGAATTTTGCTCGTGAGATCTGTATCAATCCGTTCGTATGTATTCACGTCGTCAACAAGGGTTTGCATTTTAGACTCATATTCGTTTCTATTCATTATAACTGTTTTGTTTCCCTTGTCGGCCGGTAAAATACATACGTCCGGATTGTCGCGTACGAACCTGCTGCTAATGTGATATGCTTCTGTCAGAAAACGATTGACTTAATCTGAATACGGGTTGATTAAACCGTTTTTTCTTTTGTATATATAATTTTGCATGACATTGGCAAGTTGGTTACGGTATGCTGCCTGTAACGTTTCGTCAGGTTCAAGTTTAATGATCGATTCTAAGTCTGCAATAATTTTGAAATAAGGAATTTCGCGATTATTCTCAAAGGGCAAGGCGAATTTTGAACCATAACCTAACAAAATCATCGTTTCGTTTGGAAGCACTACATCCGTACTATTACATATAAAAGCTTCGTTTACAGTGATATTAATCGGGTTTTCAACTGATTTTTTGATTAATAATCGTTGAAGCTTGTTTTCAGTTTTGCGTTTTGCTAAAAGGTCCTGTCTACGTAGGTAAGCTTCTTGCGATTGGAAGAAACTGGTGTAAATGTGCGAGGGGGTTACCTGTGTGATTTGAGCGGTGTAAGAGGCTTTTGTTTCTTCCAGCTGTTTGATTTTGTGGTAGCTGTCTTTTATCTCGATGTTCGAAATCGTTCGTTTGAAGTTGTTAATTGCTCTGTCCAACTGTCCTCGGTATGGGCTGGCATCTTCTAATAGTCCATTGATGCAGCGAAAGGACTGTTGGATGTGTGACGGATAAAGGCCAAATTTCTTGCACCGTTGGAGAAAACTTTTCCGGGTAAGTTGTGCTCTGAGTTTTTTAACTGAGTCTGCGTAGTGCTTGAGTAATCTGCGTTGCGATTGCGGAAGACTATTGTAGAAGGTGTTCGGAGATTCACTAGGCGCCATTGTCGTTGTATGATAATTATAATAGACCGTTGTATTTGTATTAAAAGATGTGGCTTTTCGGTCTCGGGTTTCTTACGAAAACTTTATTTTACGTTTTCGGCTGACGTTTCGAAGGTCTATGCCTTCATCCTCGGAGCAACTATTGTTATAAAACATTACAATTATTTAAACAATCTTCGTCATTACACATACAATTACTTACAACGTTAACAAATGTTTTCTTAGTCAAGTGTTTACATTTAAACGTGAGAATGTTGATTTTGTTTAACCCTCAAACCCTCGCAGACTCAGTTAAAAAACTCAGAGCACAACTTACCCGGAAAAGTTTTCTCCAACGGTGCAAGAAATTTGGCCTTTACCCGTCACACATCCAACAGTCCTTTCGCTGCATCAATGGACTATTAGAAGATGCCAGCCCATACCGAGGACAGTTGGACAGAGCAATTAACAACTTCAAACGAACGATTTCGAACATCGAGATAAAAGACAGCTACCACAAAATCAAACAGCTGGAAGAAACAAAAGCCTCTTACACCGCTCAAATCACACAGGTAACCCCCTCGCACATTTACACCAGTTTCTTCCAATCGCAAGAGGCTTACCTACGTAGACAGGGCCTTTTAGCAAAACGCAAAACTGAAAACAAGCTTCAACGATTATTAATCAAAAAATCAGTTGAAAACCCGATTAATATCACTGTAAACGAAGCTTTTATATGTAATAGTACGGATGTAATGCTTCCAAACGAAACGATGATTTTGTTAGGTTATGGTTCAAAATTCGCCTTGCCCTTTGAGAATAATCGCGAAATTCCTTATTTCAAAATTATTGCAGACTTAGAATCGATCATTAAACTTGAACCTGACGAAACGTTACAGGCAGCATACCGTAACCAACTTGCCAATGTCATGCAAAATTATATATACAAAAGAAAAAACGGTTTAATCAACCCGTATTCCGATCAAGTCAATCGTTTTCTGACAGAAGCATATCACATTAGCAGCAGGTTCGTACGCGACAATCCGGACGTATGTATTTTACCGGCCGACAAGGGAAACAAAACAGTTATAATGAATAGAAACGAATATGAGTCTAAAATGCAAACCCTTGTTGACGACGTGAATACATACGAACGGATTGATACAGATCTCACGAGCAAAATTCAAACAAAAAACAACCAGCTGGTGAATGCTCTGTACGATCAGAAAATGATCGACCAACAAACCAAGTCTAGGTTGATCACGTATCACGCTACTTGTCCCAGAATTTATGGTCTACCTAAAATTCACAAGCCGGGTAGCCCTCTCAGAGTCATACTATCATGCATTAATTGCCCAACTTATGATCTCTCTAAATATCTGGCGAACATATTACGACAATCGATAGATCAGAACAAATACAATGTTCGAAATTCATATGAATTTTGCACATTCATAAACAATGTAAGCTTACCACCAGAATATGTACTGGTGTCATTCGATGTCGTCAGCTTGTTTACGTGTATAGTGTATACCAAGACATTTGGTAATTGAAGCGGTGCGAAATAATTGGAGTGCAATTGAGAAAAATACAACCATCAAATGCATAGACATGTTTATAAAACTGATCGAATTTAATCTCTCCTCCAGTTATTTCGTCTTCCGTGGCATGTACTTTCGGCAATTGGCAGGCACTGCAATGGGGAATCCTCTCTCCCCGGCACTTGCTGACCTCGTAATGGAAACGCTACTAGACAATGTGCTGAAGATGATCGATATTCCCATTCCATTTGTTAAAAAATACGTGGACGATTTGATAGCCGCTGTTCCCCCCAACAAAATTGAGCATGTTAAGAACGCTCTCAACGCGTACGACTCACATATTCAATTCACGTGTGAAGTTGAAAATGAAAACCGTTTACCCTACTTAGATATGATTCTAATAAGAACCGAGGAACAAAAAATCGTCACCGACTGGTACATAAAATCCGTTTCTTCGGGACGAATTTTAAATTATCTTTCGTTGCACCCACTAACACAGAAGCTTAACACGGCCAGCGGTTTCATAAGTCGAGTTTTTCGCTTATCAACATGCAAACCGCTAGCAGAGAAGAAGAAAACGGTGCGTGAGTATTTGGCTAAAAACAATTACCCGATCGCTCTCGTCAACCGCTTGATGAACAGAGTGGCAAATGGAAATGGAAATAGTGTTACCACTGAGAATACACCGCAAGTTTATCGATCTCTTCATCACGTTGACTCTCTAACTCCCGCACTTGCAAGAATAATACGCAGAAACTTCAAAAACGTTAAATTGGGTTTTAAGTGTTCGAAAACAAATTCAATTTTGTTTTCAAAATTAAAACATCCGACTCCAAAACTTTTTAAGCGCAATGTAATCTATCGCATACCTTGCATAGACTGCGACAGTGCATACATTGGGTTAACAACACAACAACTCAAACAACGTTTGTCTGGTCATCGTTCACTTATGAAACGATATCAAGAGTTTAATGCGTCGGGCAATGCGGAGAGTAACAAAAAAGATGAGTTTAAAAAGACGGCGCTGATGGTACACATGATAGATAATGATCATAATTTTGATCTATCTAAAGTAACGATTTTAAATCAAGATAATCGAGTTCAAGCACTGCAAATACTTGAAATGTGCCATATATTTACAGACCAACTTACAATTAATTTTAGAACTGATACGAACAATTTAAATGTGGCATATTCGGGTATTTTGCATTCACTTGCTCAGTAACCGTCTAATTTTTGCTCTCTTTCTCTCCGTCTCTCAAATTAAATACAGTATAAGCTTCGTTTACAGCAGCATATTAGAAAGTTCACATTGGATTAATCGGTCTGGTTGTGATGTGCGTGGAAGGTTATAGTGTAAGTTAGAATTTTAAATTATCTTATACAATAGTTAGTTGTAAAAAGTCCGTTTCCGTTCATTTTGTTATACTTTCAGTATAGAGGTTTTTTTTTTTTTTTTTTTATTAAGATAATAATTACAATATTTCCTTACATACTAAAATTAAAAACTAAATCCAAATTTTCCAAACGTTTTTCTAAAGAATGATCTCTGATTCCAGCGTTTACTTCTTAGAATGTTTTTAAAAACAAATAACGATGCATTTTTGTAGTGAATCATATTATAGCCTGTTACCTCTGATACAATCCAATAAGCTGTTTTCAATTGTTTGTTTCCGTTTGCTATATACATGTTCAGTACTTCTGTTGAGTTTCCTACTCGTACTTTTAATTTGTTTTTAACTATATTTTCTACCCACATCCACACTTCTTTTGATTTCATACAATTTGTTATTCTATGGTGATTAGTATCAATAGCGTTACACAATTCGCATTGATTGTTCGTTTGTCCTCTTATTTTGTGCCGACTTAATTTTTCATTATTGGGAAAGATATCATTTAAGACTTCAAAAAGAATCGATTTAGTATCAGAGGCAACAAAATTTACGCTCATATTTTCCCATGTCTCGATCCAGTTACACTGGGGTAAATTTACTTCCATTTTTGGAATAATTGTTTTGTTAGTCATTAGGCTGGCATATATTAAGGAGGCTGTATTGAGAAACTGAGATCTCTTAATTTCAATTGCAATGTTGATCCAATTACTTGTGTTGCTAGTTAAACTATATTTGGCCCTAAAATTTATCAAAAAATGTTCTGGATGTTTATGTTCTCCGTGAGGTCCATAAAGAAGCTTTTTTATAAATAATGCTTTCAATTTTTCATCCGCATCTACTAACCCTAATCCACCTTTCTCCTGTGGCATATATAATTGAGCAGATGGAACTTTAAAAATTTGAGATCCCCAGAAAAAGCGTAAAATAAACTTTCTTATCTCATCTAAATGTTCTTTTTCTGGAACCAGAATCTGACCTATATACCATAGCTTGGCAAGTATAAAGATGTTCAAAATCCATGTTTTTTGTACAAAATTAAGATTTCTTAGGCCAATGGAGTGTAGTCTGGCTTTACACGCACATATTAGGATATCGTAATTTTTTTTAACAGTTAGTCTCCAGTTTTCGCAAATCCACATGCCTAAAACCTTTAAGTTTCTTTCTTCTCGAATCATTTGTGGTCCCAATATACAGTTATTGAACCTTATATAGACAGACTTATTCATGTTAAGCCTAATACCGGCCCAGTTCCCATATCTTTTTATTTTAAGCAGAATATCATCGAACTCTTCATTCGTTCTGATTATTATTGATAAATCATCCGCGTAAGCCACAACTTTCACGAATTTATTATCAACTAGCTGACCCGACAAACTTCGTATTGCCACAAATTAACCTGTGTTGTACATAAATCATGAATCTCGGATGATCTTTGTCACTATCTCGAGTTTTGCAAGCCCCCCAGTGGGCGGCGCTTCCGACGGCGGGTCACCGGCAACACTCGCGACCGGCTCGTCCTGAATGATCTAGTGTTACTATAGATAGTTTTTGTGGTCTTGTTATTGATTAATGTTTTATGGAAGAGTCTCGAATTTCTCGAGTTGGATTAGTTTTTGAGTTTCGCAAAAATTTCTGTTTTATTTGTATGAGAGTCCATATCCCCCTACCACAGGGGTGAGAGGTCTCTAACTATCATAAAATAAATTCAAGACTCAAAAATCTCCTACATGCTAAATTTGGTTCCATTTGCTTGATTAGTACTCAAATTATAAGGAAATTTGTATTTCATTTGTATGGGAGCCCACCCTCTTAAAAGGGAAAGGGGTCGTAATACACCACAGAAAAAAAATTCTGCCATGTAAAACTCTCACATGCCAAATTTGGTTCCATTTGCTTGATTAGTTCTAAAGTTATGAGCAAATTTGTATTTCGCTTGAATGGGAGCCCCCCCCCCCCTCCTAAAAAGGTAAGAAGTCCTAATTCATAATGGGAAAAATGGTTGCCTCCAAAAACACCCACATGCCAAATATGGTTCCATTTGCTTGATTAGTTCTCGAATTATGAGGAAATTTGTATTTCATTTGTGTAGAAGCCCCCCCTCTTGAAGTGTGGAAGGATCCTAATTCACCGTAGAAAATATTTTTTCCTCCAAAAACCTCCACATGCCGAATTTAGTTCTATTTGCTTGATTAGTTCTCGAGTTATGGGGAAAATTGTATTTCATTTGTATTGGAGCCCCCCTCCTAATGTGGGAAGAGGTCCTAATTCATCACAGAAAAAATTCTTGCCTCCAAAAACACCTACACGCCAAATTTGGTTCCATTTGCTTGATTAGTTCTCGAGTTATGAAGAAATTTGTATTTCGTTTGTATAGGACCCCCCCTCCTAAAGTGGGGAGGGGCCCAATTCATCATTGAAAAAAAATTGTCTCCAAAAACACACATATGCCAAATTTGGTTCTATTCGCTTGATTAGTTCTCGAGTTATGAGGAAATTTGTATGGAAGCCCCCCCTCTTAAAGGGGAGAGGAGTTATAATTCCTCTTATAAAGAGGGGAGGGGTCTCAATTCACCATAGAATAAATTCTTGTCACCAAAAAAAACACCCACATGCCAAATGTTGTTCTATTTGCTTGATTAGTTCTCGAGTTAGGAGGAAATTTGTATTTCATTTGTACAGGAGCCCCCCCTCTTAGAGTGGGGAGGGGTCCTAATTCACCGTAGAAAATTTTCCTGCCCTCGAAAACCTTCACATGCCAAATTTGGTTCCATTTGCTTGATTAGTTCTCGAGTTAGGAGGAAATTTGTATTTCATTTGTACAGGAGCCCCCCCTCTTAGAGTGGGGAGGGGTCCTAATTCACCGTAGAAAATTTTCATACCCTCGAAAACCTTCACATGTCAAATTTGGTTCCATTTGCTTGATTAGTTCTCGAGTTATGAGGAAATTTGTATGGAAGCCCCCCCTCTTAAAGGGGAGAGGAGTTACAATTCCCCTTATAAAGAGGGAGGGGTCTCAATTTACCATAGAATAAATTCTTGTCACCGAAATCACCCACATGCCAAATTTGGTTCTATTTGCTTGATTAGTTCTCGAGTTATGAGGAAATTTGTATTTCATTTGTATAGGAGCCCCCCCTCCTAAAGTGGGGAGAGGTTCTTATTCATCATAGAAAAATTCTTGCCTCCAAAAACACCTACATGCCAAATTTGGTTCGATTTGCTGGATTAGCTCTCGAGTTATAAGGAAATTTGTATTTCGTTTGTATAGGAGCCCCCCCCCCACTTAAAATGGGGAGGGGTCCCAATTCATCATTGAAAAAAATTTTGTCTCCAAAAACACACACATGCCAAATTTGGTTCCATTTGCTTGATTAGTTCTCGAGTTATGAGGAAATTGGTATTTCATTTGTATGGGAGCCCCCCCTCTTAAAGTGAGGAGGGGTCCTAATTCAACATAGAAAATTTTCTTGCCCTCGAAAACTTTCACATGCCAAATTTGGTTCCATTTGCTTGATTAGTTCTTGAGTTATGAGGAAATTTGTATGGAAACCCCCCCTCTTAAAGGGGAGAGGAGTTATAATTCCCCTTATAAAGAGGGGAGGGGTCTTAAATTACCCTAGAATAAATTATTGTCACCGAAAACACCCACATGCCAAATTTGGTTCTATTTGCTTGATTAGTTCTCGAGTTATGCAGAAATTTGTGTTTCATTTGTATGGGAGCCCCCCCTCTTAGTGGGGGAAGGGGTCTCTAACCATCACTAAAACCTTTCCTGGCCCCAAAAACCTCTACATGCAAATTTTCACGCCGATTGGTTTAGTAGTTTTTGATTCTATAAGGAACACAGGACAAACAGACAGACAGACAGACAGACAGACAGACAGACAGACAGACAGACAGACAGACAGACAGACAGACAGAAATCCTTCTTTATAGGTATAGATTAATAAACCTTTCACTGAATTATAGATTTGCCGAATTAACGGCTCCAAATAAATAGCAAATAAAATCATTGACAAGGGACAACCCTGTCGAACAGATTTCCGAATTTTAAAGCTATTTGTAAAATGTCCATTAAATACAATTTTCACTGAGGCATTTTTGTACAAGTTCCTAATGCATTGAACGATTTCTCGCGGAAACCCGTATTTTTCTAATATCTTCCACAAGACTTCATGATCCACGTTATCAAACGCTTTTTCCATATCTAGGCTCACTAAAGCAGTTTTAAATTTTTTCGAAGCACTAGCCTTGGCTAAAACACACCTCAACTGATCAAGACTATCAATACATGATTTACTACCAACACATGCAGTTTGTCCTTCTTCTAAAATGTTTTCCATGACTGTCTGAATACGATTAGCAAGAATTTTTGTAAAAATTTTGTAATCGCAATTTAAGAGACTAATTGGCCGAAAATTCGAAATTTTGTTCGGGTTTCCAGATTTCGGTATTAACGTTATAAATCCTTCACAAAAGGCTGAAGGAGGAACAACGTTACCATTTAATAGGCTGTTGAATAGTTTAATCAGATCTCTCTTAATCAAATCGAAATGCTTACTGTAGAACTCGTAACTAATTCCGTCCGGTCCCGGGGTCTTTTTTTTTGTGCAGCTATCGATAGTTTTTTTTAGCTCGTCTTCTGTAATCTCCCTTATCATATTTAAAGATTCACCTTGATTTAGCTGTTTTTTAACGAAATTTAACGAATCAGAAGCATCATCGAGAGTTTCACATTTTTCGAATGCTTTAGAAAAATACTCAAATAAATATCGTTTTAAATTATCGGTTCCTACAACTTCAGTATCTCTATCTAGCAATTTTTCAATTCTATTTGATTTTGCTCTCTTTTGTTGTCCAATTATTTGGTAAATGCTTATTTTTTCATCATTCAGAACGCTATCGCTTGATAATTTTAGTTCTAAATGTTTTAACTTTTCCGTTTCAATTTTGTATATAAGGGCTTTAGTGAAATTCATTTCTTCTGTAACATCTTCACCTGAGTTCTGACTGCTCGACAGCTCTACCAATGTTCTGTATAGTTCACTTTTTCTTTCTGCGATATCAAGGTTAAATTCTATGGCTTTCATTTTGTAAAACTGTTTGACTTTGGTCTTGAATTGTCTAGTCCACCAATCACTAAAATTGTTGTTGTAACTTGTTCGTTGTTGAAGAGCTTCATATTCAAAACAAAATTCATTCTCGCAAAAGTCATCTTCTATGAAAGACCTGTTGATCTTCCAATATCCTTTTCCATAATGAAAACCTAAATCAGCTCTATCAATCCTGATCTTCATTAGCTTAGCTCTGTGATCCGAAAACGGAACACTCATCGTTTTGAATTCTAATACTGAATCAACAAAAGCTTGTGACGCATAAAATCCAGGGGCGGACTGGGAGCCAAAGGGCCCACCGGGCCTTTGAGATTAGGGGCCCCGTGCAACTTGACTCGACTCAGGCACGTCGAGTGTCGAGTATCGGGAGAACGGACAGCATAGCGGCTCGATGCTCGAAACAAAACAAACTCAGTCGTTATTAGGACCGAGTTATCAGCTTTTAGCATGTGCGTCATATTAGCGGTTCACGGTACTTTAGTTTGGACGCATTTTTCTTCAACCCAATCTTCGCTACTTTGAGTTTTAGTTTTTGCAGCCACCACCACAGATGTTGTTCTATCGACAATATCCATTTCATTGGCAAAGCAGACGAACTAACTAGATTTGCTGACGATTGTGCCTGTGTGTTGCTCCTTTCATAACATCCTGTAACGACATGTTGTACAGCCCACCTGAGGGACCATCACGTTAATAAAGCCCACTGCGAGGTTAGAATGGCCATGATTTTACGGTCGATGGTAACATACGCAACTTTGAAATCAATGAAATAATTGTGCGTAGAATTCTGTATTCATGAACTTCTTGGAGGATCTGCCGCAGCGTGAATATTTGATTCGTTATTGACCGTGCTTCAGCGAACCCGGAAGAGAACTTTCCACATTCTGATAAGTGCCACTGCGCATTTTTGCCAGCAATGCAACGTTTTCCTCATCTATCACCCATTCATATTTCAAATAAGCGTATCAAATCAAATTAAGTATCAAAGTACCAAATAAGCGGATTTTATAAATGATAGGATGTCAACAGTTCAATATAGATAAGTAGCTTACTGCGTCTTCACATCAGAACAAAACAGTTCATAGTGCAGGCGATTCCCGTGCCGAGTTATAGCTATCCCTGGGATTAAACTCTTGGATTCTCCTACAAGAATTCTGCTTCTATAAGTAAGGTATTCTGTGCGAATCCTCTGCAGAATTTCTTCTCACGATTCCAATGTGAGGAATGCCCGATACTCTGCGCGAATCTTTTTGGTTCGTCCTGATAGAGCTGCGGAAAAAAGAACCCACCGTCTAAAAATGCCAGTACGAAGAGCACGTGCTCGTCAGTCCAGAGGAGAGGTTCGCCAGCAACAACACACGGAGTTTCTACAAAGCGGTCAGGTGCAAGAATTTTGCCATGCCTGTGATGTGCAATGATAGTGCTGGCAACCTGCTTACTGACAAAACGACGGTAGCAGCCAGGTGGAAGAGTATTTCCAGACGCTGTTGAATAGAGAAGTAAACAGGAAGATCAGCAGGTACAGGATAAGAATTTTGAGCGACGGCCAAACTGTGGAGCCATTGACACAGGAGGAGGTCAAAAAAGCAATCAGTGAGCTGAAAAAAGGTAAGGTTGCTGTAAAGGATGGTATCCTGGCTGTACTTCTAAAACGAGGAGCGAGCAGCTGTACGAAACAATTCGCCACCTCATTGTCAGGAATAGAATATGGGACGAAAATAAATATCGGAGGAGTGGTTGATTGGCCTCATTTCCCATAATTTAAAAAACGGACATCGACTTGAGAGTACAAACTATCGAGACATTACGTTGCTCAATTTTGCCTATAAGGTGCTCTCCCTATCGTGTGTGGCTGAGTCCGTTAGCTGAGTTCTTCGTCGGCGAGTTTCAAGCTGGTTTTCATGAGGGTCGCTTCACGATGGATCAGGTATTTACCCTGCGTCTAGTAACTGACGAGTTCCGGGAATACAACTTGCAGATTCATCATATTTTTATGGATTTCAAGGCGGCATACGATTCAGTAAAACGAAATGAGCTGTGACAGTTAACGCTAGGACATGGTTTTCTCACAGAACTAGTTACGCTGATTCGTGTGACGCTGGATGAGTAAAAATTATAAGTTAGAATAGCAGATGAGACCTCACGTGCTTCTTGATTTTGCGGATGACGTCGATATTACCGAAATCAAAAGTACAGCAGCGAAAGAAGCCTTTAGGTCATTTATTGAGAAATTGGGACTTACCATTAACACCGCCAAAACGAAGTACATGGCGTGGAAATCCAAATGGTGTTGGTGTCGAAGAGGAACTGAATATATTTTGATATGCTCGTGATATGTGACAACGATGTAAGTCGCAAAATAAAACGACTAATTGCAGCTGCGAATTGGCCTTTACGGAGGCATTACATTTTGTAGCTGAAGTCCTGTAGCTTGCAAATTCGCATAAACTGATGCTCTAGAGAACACTAATCCTCTCGGTGGCCCTTTACGGACATGAATCATGGACGCTAAAAGAAGCTGATCGACGAATGCTTGGGGTTTTAGCGTAAAGTTTAGCAAAATCCAAAATGGCGTGTAGCGCAGATGCATGAACCACGAGCTGTATTAAGAATGTAAATATGCTGTTATAATGAAGATAGTACAGTGTGACGGTCTGCGCTGGGCTGGTTACGTGTCTAGAATGCCCGACGAAAGAGTAACCAAAATTATTTTAATCATAGAATCAAGAAGAGAGCGTAGACTTCAGAGAAGACATCGCCACTGAAGTAAACTAAGTATGGAGCTTAACCCGACAGTTCGATATTTATAAGTAGTCAAATAACTGCGGATGAAATGCTCATTCTACTTTTAAATACTCAGAATTGAAGCTAGTAATATTTTCTGAGCTTGGACCCCAACAGCTCAACTTAAATGGTTTCATGAATCACGGGGCCCCAGCAATTGAACATTCGTGAGTCGAAGAAGAAGTTCAATTGAAAGAGAAATTTTGGTTTAAAGTTCGGGTCCCCAACAGTCCCACTTGAAGCTGAATTTTCAATCATCAAATCGGTTCATTTCATGAATCATGGGGCCTCAGCGATCGAACATTCGTGAGTCATAGAAAAAGTTTAATTGAAAGAGAAACTTTGGTTTAAAGTATGGGGCTCCAACAGTTCCATTTGAAGCTGAATTTTCAATCATCAAATCGGTTGATTCGAACATTCGTGAGTCATAGAATCGAACATTCGTGAGTCATAGAAAAAGTTTAATTGAAAGAGAAACTTTGGTTTAAAGTTCGGGGCCCCAATAGTCCCATTTGGAGCTGAATTTTCAATCATCAAGTCGGTTGATTTCATAAATCATGGGGCCCCAGCGATCGAATATTCGTGAGTCATAGAAAAAGTTTGATTGAAAGAGAAACTTTGGTTTAAAGTTCGGGGCCCCAATAGTCCCATTGGATCATGGGGCCCCAGCGATCGAACATTCGTGAGTCATAGAAAAAGTTTAATTGAAAGAGAAATTATGGTTTAAAGTTCGGGGCCCCAACAGTTCCATTTGAAGCTGAATTTTCAATCATCAAATCGGTTCATTTCATGAATCATGGGGCCCCGGCGATCGAACATTCGTGAGTCATAGAAAAAGTTTGATTGAAAGAGAAATTTTGGTTTGAAGTTCGGGGCCCCAACAGTTGCATTTGAAGCTGAATTTTCAATCATCAAATCGGTTCATTTCATGAATCATGGGGCCCCAGCGATCGAACATTCGTGAGTCATAGAAAAAGTTTGATTGAAAGAGAAATTTTGGTTTAAAGTTCGGGGCCCCAACAGTTCCATTTGAAGCTGAGTTTTCAATCATCAAATCGGTTGATTTCATAAATCATGGGGCCCCAGCAATTGAACATTCGTGAGTCGTAGAAAGAGTTTAACTGAAATAAAAATTTTGGAAAATCTCATTTTGTGTAACGACGAAATTTTTACTGGGGCCCACCGGGCATTTGCCCGGTTGCCCGGTGGGCCAGTCCGCCCCTGATAAAATCTATCGATTCTTGATGCAGAAGAACCTCTAAAAAACGAAAACTCAGCTGCTTGTCTTTTGACACATAACTCAATATCTTTCAGCGATAACCCTGTTACTAGAGCACGTAGGCTATTACAATAGTTTTTAGTGGTTCCTTTATTATCACTTGGCTCTAATATACAATTAAAATCCCCACCAATCACATGATATTTTACCCCAGACTTATTAAAATGAAGCGCCACATCGTTTGAGAATAGATTATCTCTCTCTTTCTTGTTTTGGAAGCCAGCATGTGCGTAAATATTAATATAGTTAATACCATTCACTTTAACCGAGGTTATTCTACCATTTGGGTCACAAATAATGTCACTGTACGAAAGTCCACGTCGAATCAATATTGCTGTACCATGATTTTTTGCAACGTTCACGATTGAGTCATGAGTGTGTATAAAACCAAAATTTCTGAAGGCTACCTCCTGACAAAAAATTATATCCGAATCGCTATTTCTAATAAAGTCTCCGAACAAAGACTGTTTGAGCCGAGTCTGAATGGCATTCAAATTGATAGTGGACACAATACTCGAGTAGAAAGACATTTTGATTAGATACTTTTACTTTTTTTTTCACTACTGAGCGAGATCGGCTTCTGCTGCTGGCCATTTTAGACAATGCGAAGAGAGTATCCTTTTCTACTGTTTCAGCCGTATCATTTGGTGAAATAGATACTTCACCTTTACCCATGATTTCGACTTTTCTAGACATTTTCTTTTCCCTGGATCGACTAGCTCTTGATGAAATTTTACTCACGGTATTTTCTCTCAAGGGTGAGACGCTCATATCGATGTCATCCATTCTTTTCTGTGATACCACTTGTTTCTACTGCAGCTTGAGTACAGCTACCTCGTTACGGTTTTCGTTATTAGCAGCTCCCTCACTGCCTAGTCCATTGTGGCGAGTTAAACCTTTCACGACATCTGCGTAGGGTGTTGGCTGATTTCCTTGACCGACCTCTTCCTGAGACTGTAACCTTTGCTGTACCGACACCTTTGTCGGGCATTCCGCTTTCACGTGACCCTCTTGTTTACAGATGAAGCAACGATTTCGTAGTCCCTCGTAGAAGATACGGCATTTAAAATGTCCTATATACATCGCTGGAGGGATCTCAGATTTCACCTCCATGTGTATTCCACGTGTGCCACTATACGCATCGAAACTGAGGTCTGAAGGCAATTTTTCTCGAACTAGCTGACGTATGATGCCAAATTTTGCCATTGCTGCTGCGATTTCGTCGTCTGTCACTTCCGGGGGAAGATTGAAAATCCTGACATAGCGGAAAAAACCATCAGCCACTGCAACGTGTACTGTCACTTCGCGGCCATCTTCATACTTAAAAATTTCCGTTGCTTTCAATCGTTTTGTTGTTTCCTTCAAAGCATTCTCGTCCTTGAACTTTACGAAGAAAGTATTCTCCGCTGGATCGCGATACACGGAATGTACTTCGGAGTCCTTGATTCCCAAATCTTTTGCGATGAAACTGACCGCTTCCTTTACTGAAGGCATGGTTCCAGATCTTCCGAATTCGAATCCTACGGTGTTCTTATTTTGTCTACGATTCATTATATTACTTGCGTATTCAAATCCGTTTATTTAAAAAGAACAATACCAGTGACCTTGATCACAGGCAAAAAGAAAGAGTAACGATCGCCACTAGCTATCCAGAAAAGCGTGTGAACACGATCGCTTCTCGTCTTCAACTGGGGGTTAAACAAAATCAACATTCTCACGTTTAAATGTAAACACTTGACTAAGAAAACATTTGTTAACGTTGTAAGTAATTGTATGTGTAATGACGAAGATTGTTTAAATAATTGTAATGTTTTATAACAATAGTTGCTCCGAGGATGAAGGCATAGACCTTCGAAACGTCAGCCGAAAACGTAAAATAAAGTTTTCGTAAGAAACCCGAGACCGAAAAGCCACATCTTTTAATACAAATACAACGGTCTATTATAATTATCATACAAATTTCCTCATAACTCGAGAACCAATCAAGCAAATGGAACAAAATTTGACATGTGGATGTTTTTGGAAACAAGAAATTTTCTATGGTAAATTGAAACCTCTCCCCACGTTAGGAGGGGGGGCTCCTATACAAATGAAATACATATTTCCTCATAACTCGAGAACTAATTAATCAAATGGAACCATATTTGGCATGTGGGTGTTTTTGGAGGCATGATTTTTTTTCTATGATGATATAGGACCCCTTGCCTTTTTGGGAGGGGGAGCTCCCATACAAAAGAAAAATAAATTTCCTCATAACTCCAGAACTAATCAAGGGAATGGAACCAAATTTAGCACATGGGTGTTTTGGTTGGCGAGTTTTTTTCTATGGTGAATTGAGATCCCTCCCCTCTATAGGAGGGGAATAATGACCTCCCTCCCTTTTAAGAGGGGAGCTTCCACACAAATGAAATACAAATTTCCTCATAACTCGGGTACTAATCAAGCAAATGGAACCAAATTTGACATGTGGATGTTTTTGGAGACAAGATTTTTTCTATGGTGAATTGAAACCTCTCTCTACTTTAGGAGGAAGGGCTCCTATACAAATGAAATACAAATTTCCTCATAACTCGAGAACTAATTAATCAAATGGAACCATATTTGGCATGTGGGTGTTTTTGGAGGCATGATTTTTTTCTAAGATGAATTAGGACCCCTTAACTTTTTAGGAGGGGGCTCCCATACACATGAAATACAAATTTCCTCTTAACTCGAGAACTAATCAAGCAAATGGAACAAAATTTGACATGTGGGTGTTTTTGGAGACTAGAATGTTTTCTGTGGTGAATTGAAGCCTCTCCCTGCATTAGGAGGGGGGCTCCTATACAAATGAAATACAAATTTCCTCATAATTCTAGAAGTAATCAAGCAAATGGAACCAAATTTGGCATGTGGGGGGTTTCGGAGGCAGGAATTTTTTTAATGATGGTTTGAGACCCCTCACCCCTGTGGTAGGGGGATAAAGACTCTCATACAAATAAAACAGAAATTTTTGCGTAACTCAAAAACTAGTCAAACTCGAGAAATTTTAGACTCATAAAACATTAATCAATAACAAGACCACCAAAAACTGTCAATAGTATCATTAGATAATTCAGCGCGAGTCGGCCATAGGCCGCGAGTGTTCCCGGCGACCTGCCGTCGGAAGCGCCGGCCGCTGCGGGGGGCAACCCCCGTAGAGATCACCTCTATCTAGGTTTATTTATTTTCCTAGATCTACTGACCTCTATTACATTACTTCAGTTAGGTCACCCCTGCGAAATGGTACTTTCTACGAAAAGATTTTCCGTGAAATGGTACATCCCGCGTAAGGTTTTTCGCGAAATGGTATTCAGCGAAATGGTTCGTAATAATGGCGAATATTTAAATGCTATCTGCTTTATTTTATCAGGCTGAGCGATGGGGGGAGTAGTTTTCTACTTTACTGTGAGGTAAATTTGTATATTAAAACACCCATGAACTCCTCAGAAACTTGCAAAATTCGAGATTGTGACAAAGGTCATCCGAGATTCACGATTTATGTACAACATAGTTTAATTTGTGGCAATACGAAGTTTGTCGGGTCAACTAGTTTTCTATATATATTCATTCAAGTCTGCAAAAAATATCTTTTGTGTTTGCATTATTTTTCTATAAATCACGTAAATATTATAAAACCAAATAAGGTGTTCATCAAGTAACATAAATGACGCTTACAAGTATTTACGCACCCAAGGAAAGAAAGTATAATTATTGTACGCAATACGTTGTGAATTTTACTGGCAAATAAGGATTGTGAGGAATACGGAACGGATATTCAAAAATATAGTCAAATTAATTATAGATGTTCCTGAGAAATTAAATAATGATTAATGTGGCAGTAGAAAGGCTAGGCCACGCCGCTAGGTGGATTAATTCGGGTTTTTTAGTTTCGTCTACTAATGGAACAATGGTTTTAATCAATTTTTCCTTCCTTCATCAATCCCTTTTGGTTGATTTTGTCTTTTTAAATGATTTTTAACATCAAATTCATCAAACATGACTTGTTTTTCTTGCTTCGTTGTAAAAATCTTGCAATGGTTTTGGTTTTGCCCATTCACAGAGTTGCTGTAATGGAATTCGTATGATCCTTTTTTACAACTACGTATCTGATGTTGTCGATATAGGATCGAGGCTTCAACTTATTTAAAACATGTTGAGATAGACTAAAAACATTTGTAAAAAAACTTTCGGGAAGCATATCCATAATTTCAACGTTGTTTTTGGGATTACCTACGAATGGCCGAAACACAAATGGCCGAAATAACGAATGGCATAATATATCAAATGGCCGAATCACGAATGGCCGAATCACAAAAGGCCGAATCACGAATGGCCGAATCACAAATGGCCGAAACACGAATGGCCGAATGTCATATTCGACCGAAAATATTCATAGCCTTCAACCTGCGCAAACGTTGGGTACATGATGTCCTTACTCGCTGCCGCTCGTTCGGACTTAACTAGGGGATAATCCCTAATAGACAGTAAACCTAGGAAAATGCATGCACCTAAATAGTAGTGGCCGGCGCTTCCAATGGCGGGTCACCGACGCACACTCGCGGCCTACGGCCGTCTCACCCTGAATCATCTAGGAAACATTTGCTACTAACACGGTAAATACGTCTCGCACCTTATAATGAAGATATATTTATAATTAAGAAATATGAGGTAAAAACCAGTATAAAAATTATCTTTCGTAGATATATGCTTATATTATAATTGTAATTTTATTCTTACTGTCATGGATTTTCATAAAGAAGTAAATGCAGTAAACTACAAGTTTATTACCCTATTACGAAAGCGGCCGAAATATTTCATTCAATATTCCGCCGTGTCCATCTTTGTTGACCGCACATAGCAAAGCCAACAGTTGTGTTTATTGTTGTTGAACACGGTTTGCTTTCCGCACGGTAGTTGGTAGTTGTCCTGTGAAAAATGAGTGCATCCGGCGATTCATCCGATGTTGCTGGTTTCAACAACGAAGACAACGAAGAAAGTGCACCAGTCGTTAAAATTGTGTTGTCGCAGAGAGGAAAACCGATGCTTTCCATTGATGGGATACTATTCAATAAAAACAAGCAGAAGCGGAATGCTTCTTATGCTTTTTTCATTTCACACAAAATATAATAAAACAATTAAATATACGCGGACTAAAACAACATTACTCGACCAACACAGACATATTCATGGCGGTAAAACGGCTGCAGGTTTGTTGATAAAGTACTTTTATTTGATGTTTTTATAATGTAATAAAAATTCTAGGCTTTGTCTTTTCTGCCGCAAAATCGGACACAGGAGGCGTACGACGCGATGGAAGGAACGATGCCTGAAGAATTGGAGAATTTCCTTACATATTTTCGGAATACTTACATGAATGGGAGGAACCGGAACAACAGGCCATTGTTTCATCCACTCAGTGGTCAAATTTTAAGCCTGTCATTGACATGACAAGCTACCGCGGACCACAAACAGCTTGGAAGTATGGCACCAACGATGGACAACCATTGTTGGTTCCCATCACCTGTCAATGACCAGGATCAGCACAGAGCTGCGGGTGGAGCAAAACGCGATAGAGGGGAACATCCTTAGAATTCTTCAGGGGGATGTTCCGAATTCGCGCCGAGAAATAGACGAAAAAATCTACTCGAAATGTGTTAATGCTCACAAAATGAGCAGCAAAAATTTTGTTGACGCAGTTGCGCTTTTATTAAGCGCTAAACAAAGGCATTCGTAAAGCATGTTTTGTTTGTTTAATAGTAGTATTAATATTTTTTGAAACGATGGATCTACAATTGATGAAGGGATGGTAGGGGAAAGAAATGAAAATTTTTGGTGAAAGAGGGGAAGAGCGGAAAGGAAAGGATGAGGGGGATATTGGTAGCTACGCTTGACAAGTAGTCATTTTGACTCCTACCTTTTGTCCAATGCTGGAAGGTGCATGAGTCGAACCCAGCTATAATCTGAGATTATAACCGGATTCGAACCCACAACACCCGCCAGGGCATGTGGTTCGCTGGTACTGGAAAATATCTACTGCTGGCAAACAGCTACAAATATCATCTTATCATCACGAAATCGATCCGTGCTGCCTAACGAAAACACCAGGCAATCAAATTTGTATCGTACAGTGCATAAAATCGCCTAAATGTTGAACTCGAAAAAATATTGTTCGAACTTTTCCAAGAAACTTTGAACAGAGTCACGCACAACAATCATCGTTGAGCAAATCAGGTTTAATGAAGACAGGAGGCCGCGAGTGACTGAGCTCCAGTGTCTTTTCTTTAGGACACCCAGACCTTTCATTTGACACTAGGATCATTAAAATCGATCCGGCCATCTCCTAGAAATGTTGGCTCAATCAAAAGCACACACACACACACACACACACACACACACACACACACACACACACACACACACACACACACACACACACACACACACACACACACACACACACACACACACACACACACACACACACACACACACACACACACACACACACACACACACACACACACACACACACACACACACACACACACACACACACACACACACACACACACACACACACACACACACACACACACACACACACACACACACACACACACACACACACACACACACACACACACACACACACACACACACACACACACACACACACACACGGATGGTAAATGGTTGAATAATGCGCTCCAGAACTATCACGAAGTTCCACAGCCTCTTATTTAGCAACTCCTATCTCTACCTCCTCGTGGTACCATCCGGGATACGCTCCTTAGTGGAAATCGGACAACCGGTGGAAACTAGGGTCGTACGCGGACAGAGAAGGGGGCACTCATGCGAAGGCTGAGTGTAAACTCTCCGCCTGCAAATGACGGATCTCGGTAGAAGCATGTTCGATGAACCTGAAAATACCGAGAACCTGAGCAGAGGGTCCAAAGCCCCCAAAGGAGGATGGTTTTAATAGCTATTATCCATGGCTAAAAGTAAAAACATGAATGGATAAACCCCTAATCCAAAGTGTCATGCGACCCGTGCCGAGGGATGAATGGTGGGGGGGGTTCTATAAATACTCAGCCTCAAACGGAGCCTGTGGAGTACCAGAGCGCCCTCCACAGTAATCAGCCCTTACCGCATCATGAGGGGCTCTGATGTGGCGGACTTTTCTTTCCCCTCAACTCGTGGGATTCTTATGGAAGACAAAATCAAAAATATAACAAGTGTGGATACGGTGGAAAACCCGTTCGCTAGAGGAGGCATCCAGCGTTCTCCACCAAGAGTGGAGAAGGATGCAACTAGGAGCGCTAGTGTGGGTGGCAAAGGCAACGGTATGCCTACCACGCCGGACACAGCGATGAACGGCCCAGCGCTTATCAGGGCGATGGAGAAAAATAGAGACGCTATACCTAAAGTGGTAGCAGCGTCACAGCAGCTCGAGGTAATAATCGAGTTCACGTCAGGTCGCGGAAATTTCTCCAAGGACCTGAAGCAGAGCTTGCTCATGGCAACACCAGAAGTGACTCTCCAGCTTAAGAACCTGGACGAGATCACCGAAGTGCGTGAGGTCGTACAAGCTCTCAAAGAGCAAAGTGGAGTGGTGGTGGCAACCGAGGCGGTTCGCCTACGCAAGGGTCCGGCCGGGACCCAGGTAGCCACCATACGACTTCCGCTGATTGACGGAAACAAAGCCCTGAAAGCTGCTAGGCTAAAAGTGGGGTGGTCGGTATTCCCACTGAGCGTGTCCAAGCAGTCGGAAGCTTGCTTCCGGTGTTTCGAGCACGGACATAAAGCCTGGAACTGCAAGGGGCCAGATAGGAGCCAGTTGTGCAGGAGATGTGGCAGTGCTGGCCATAAAGCAAAGGACTGCGCGGAGCCTCCTAAGTGCTTGATCTGCACCGGTAAACGGGACGCAAAGCACGTGACGGGAGGTCCAAGGTGCCCGGCCGGTGTGCCGGCGACTAAGCCACGTTCATAGTGCAAGTGACACAACTCAACCTGAACCACTGCAGCACAGCTCAGCAGCTGTTACACCAAGCAGTTTCTGAGTCAGCAATGGACATTGCCATAGTCTCGGATCCATATCGCGTCCCTGCCGGAAACGGCAACTGGGTCTCGGATAGGTCTGCGACGGCGGCTATATGGACAACAAGCAGGTTCCCGGTTCAGGAGGTTGTGTCAACTGCAGACGAGGGATTTGCGGTTGCCAAAGTGGGTGGAGTGTTCTACTGCAGTTGTTATGCTCCGCCGAGTTGGTCTATCGAGCAGTTTACGCGGATGGTAGACCGAGTATCAGTTGTGCTGACTGGTTTAAGGCCGGTGGTTGTGGCGGGCGACTTTAACGCTTGGGCGGTAGAGTGGGGAAGTCGTCGCACGAACCATAGGGGTCGGATTCTGCTTGAAGCTCTGGCAAAGCTTAACGTAGATCTGGCCAACGTCGGCAACACAAGTACCTTCAGCAGGAACGGTGCGGAGTCTATCATCGACGTGACTTTCGGCAGTCCTGGTCTGATAGGAGACTGGCGGGTAGATAATGGCTACACTCACAGTGACCACCAGGCGGTCCGCTATGGTGTCGGTCAGATAACGAGGCGGCAGGCGGCGAGTAGGGCCAACACTCCAACCACCCGTGGATGGAAGACATCATACTTCGATCCCGAAGTATTTGTGGAAGCGATCCGGAGAGAGTGCGGTGATCGCGGTATGCCCGATCCGAACGCTGATCATTTGGTTGAGGTACTGTCGCGAGCATGTGACGCTACCATGCCTAGGAAAGGTCGTCCTAGGTATGGCAGGTCACCGGCTTACTGGTGGACAGATGAAATTGCGGAACTCCGCGGAGCGTGCTTTCGTGCGAGGAGAATTATGCAAAGAGCTCGTTCGGATGAAAGCAGGGCTGAATGTCGAGTAGCACTCGTTGTTGCACGCGCAGCGCTTAAGAGCGGGATAAAAGCTAGTGAACGAGACTGCTTTGAAAGGTTATGTGCTAGTGCCAATGCGAACCCGTGGGGTGATGCCTACAGAGTCGTAATGGCAAAGACCAAGGGTGTGATGGCGCCCGCTGAGCAATCGCCAGAGATGCTGGAGCGGATCATCGAGGGCCTCTTTCCGCGCCACGAGCCAAGGCCCTGGCCCCAGGCCGCTGAGTCGTCCCACGGCCGACGTTCCAGTATCTCAGACCATAGCGTAGGATGGTCGGCCTCCCAGCCGAACATCCAAAGTAACGTGGGCGACGGCGGTTTGGAGGTCAGGGAGGAAGTGACGGTTACGAACGAGGAACTCATTGATATCGCTAAATCCCTAAAGGTGAGCAAGGCACCGGGGCCAGACGGTATCCCGAATATGGCCATTAAAGCGGCTATTTTAGAGGCTCCCGAATTATTCGGAGCAGTAATGAATAGATGCCTGGAAGCTGGCCACTTCCCGGACAGATGGAAACGACAGAACCTGGTCCTATTGCCGAAGCCGGGAAAACCTCCGGGTATCCCCTCGTCATATAGGCCGATCTGTCTACTCGATACTGCCGGCAAGGTGCTGGAGAGGATTATCCTTAACAGACTCGTACAGTACACGGAGGGTACAAACGGTCTGTCAAGGAACCAATTCGGCTTCCGAAAAGGCAAATCTACGGTGGATGCCATCTTGTCTGTCACTAAGACAGCCGAGGTGGCAATCCAGCCCAAGAGGACAGGTATTCGTTATTGCGCAGTTGTCACGCTCGACGTGAGAAATGCGTTTAATAGCGCTAGCTGGGACTCCATAGCCAGCTCGCTTCGGAACGTCCAAGTGCCGGTGTCGCTGTACAGAATTCTGGAAAATTATTTCCAGAATCGTGTGCTATGCTACAACACGGAGGAGGGTCAGAAATGCGTTCCAATCACCTCAGGGGTTCCGCAAGGTTCCATACTGGGCCCGGTGTTGTGGAACGTCATGTATGACGAGGTGTTGAAGCTAAAGTTTCCGGTAGGGGTGGCGATTGTCGGCTTTGCGGACGATATCACCTTGGAAGTCTACGGTGAATCTATCAGAGAGGTTGAGTTGACGGCTGCTCACTCTATAAGCATTGTTGAAGATTGGATGCGATCCAGGAAACTGGACCTAGCGCATCATAAAACGGAGGTTATCGTGGTTAACAACCGCAAGTCGGTGCAGCAAGCAAATATCAGTGTCGGGGACTGCACTATTTCGTCAACGCGGTTCTTAAAACTCCTTGGAGTCATGGTCGACGACAAGCTCAAGTTCGGGAGCCACGTCGACTTTGCCTGCAAGAAGGCTTCCACA